>NC_065511.1:5893350-5900043 GCF_006386435.1 Epinephelus moara
GCACTTCCGCGTTGTAGTTTCCTGTAAAAATGTCCGTGAAAAATCCCCGCGATGTGAAAAATACATGCCGAGCAGTCACTGGTGCGCGGAGCAGAGTCTGCGCGGTTGTAAAATCTGAGCTTTGCGCGCACAGGGCTTGCGGACATCCGCTTTGAGTCCACGCGGACCTCCGCAGAGTCCGTTCCGCGTACGTTCCGCCCGAGTATGTTCGGGCCTGAGAGTGACAGACACACATCACTTGTGTGGAGATACTTCACTTTCCTCCGCCGTGTCAATGTGATGACGTCATCAAATGACTTGTCGACTCGACTTAGACTTTATTGACAGATAAGTCGACCTGAACTGACTATTGTTAGAAACCTTTTGTACTCTGCAGCAGACGTCTCTAACTTCATTCAGTCAGAGGACAGATATACATTTGTGATGTCAAATAATCAAATAAGTTACAGTTATCATGTTACAGCTGAAATATAAGACTGCTACAAAATAAAAACTTACCACTGTGAAACATCCAGCTCCAGTGTTTGTTAAGAAGCGGCTTCGGAGTCTATCAGCTCGTGTTTCTTCACTCAAATTGATGAGGGCGAATGGCTGCCATTGTTAGCTGAGCCTCTATGATTTTTTTGCGGCAGCCTCCAGAGGTGAAGTCAGATAAGGTAAGGGAAGCAACGTTTTCCGATGCATGCTCTAACATTGCACTAGTCACAGCAGACTGAGCGAGCTGACCAATCAGAGCAGGCTGGGTTGCTGGGGAGGTGGGACATAAGCCCCAACACAGCGTTTCAGACAGAGGTGCTGCAGCAGTGAGCAGTACAAGACATAAAATGTGTGTTTTGAACATTAAAGCACATAAATCTATTCCACTAGAGCCCAATATTACATATTTATATCAATATGACCCTGAAAAAAGCATAATAGGTCTCCTTTAAGCATGATCTGATAAGGGAGGTTTCTGCAAATGGGAGAAACCCACTTAATAATAATAAAACCACTTAGTTTTATGGGGAAAGCTTTTAACAAGGAAAACTGCTTCCAAAAAAAAAAAAAACCTTTTCTCTGGTGTCCACTGCAAATCTGCTAAATATATACAGTCTAGGGAAAAGACACGTTTGAGATGTGTCAAGAAGTGCAGTGTAGCCAATCAGAGGCAGAGTCTTGCCAAGAAACGCCAATAGCAAAAGCAGCAAGCAGAACAAATTGAAGGATTAGTGTGTGATGTCATACGGAAGTACTTCCCTCGTCTACATGCCTCGGTTTGGCGCTGGCGTAGGTCACATTACTTATCCTCAGTTTTATCATCCTTACTTTTATCCAGACCTCCGCAGAAAAAAAGTCCACTGCACCTCAGAGCTTTTCCTGGAAAAAATAGCTTGTAACTTGTGGAAACTAATGCGCTATTTGGTCAATTAATCAGTTTCGCTACTGAAAAGCTATTTGACTCAGAAAGTAGTGACATTACCACCACGCTACTGAGAAATGTGGTCAAGTTAGTAACATCGCAACTTGTAGTGACACTGCTGCCCAACACTGTTAACACAGTTTATTTTGTTATCCGTACACCAACAGAAATGTGATGATAGTACGAAGTTATGTGATAGAAATAATTCTTCGGGAATAAAATAAAAAATAAAAAATGTTTAAATAAAAAAGGAAGAAAACATGTCATTATTTTATGGTGTAACTTTTATCTCCCCACACTAACATCTAATGCTAGCTGTGATTTATAGTAGCTGCTAATAAGTTAGTTTTAGTCACTGGCATTACCAGTGTCCTGTTTTGCTTTGCGTTTACAACTGCATCTTACAACCTTTATCAGCAGATCTGGAGTTTGTTCAGTGGTCATGGAAATGTCTCGGATGTCATAATGTGCTAAACATGATAAATCATTAATTTACTTTTTGCTTAGATAAATGTAATCAAGCTATCATTTTGCAAGAAACAGACACCAACTCAAAAAATATCTGATTAAGACTTAATGTGCACTTGTTATTCCCAGAAACAAAACAGAGCAAATTAACTCTCTGTCCACAATCGTAACAAAGGCGCTGTTATTATTTGACACATTCACATTCAGCTACTTGTTTCTTGGCCATCTCTCTGTGCTGCAGACTCGTGAATTTGATGACTACAGTCAAAATCATCAAAAAAAGACTTGCAACACCAACAACCATAGGCATATACTCAGATGGGGATGCAGGGGATACACTCCTCTCAATATCTAGAACCACCACCACCACCACCACCCATAAACACATGAAAATAGCAAAGGACTTTTACTTTGACATAATTAAACACATTTACACCTTGAATAGATGCAGAAAATGCACAAACTGGTATGCTTTTTTTGTGCAAAAATTAAGTGTTTAATGCTAAAAATGTTCTGGCAGGGAACCTCTAAACCCCCTGCTTCATGTTTTCTCCCCCAATATAGAAAAAAAAAAACTGCGACACAGACTTGAGCCTTACAACTTCAAAGATCTGATCCACGATGACTATAATTTTGAGAATTTGGAACAAAGGTTCTTCCCTAAATCTTGAAAAGAAAGCCAGTCAGTGGCATCTGATTTAATGTACATGACAGATGGACAGACGCATGGACAGATGGACACATGCTGATCCATTTAGTTCCTCCCATGATTCCGCTGGGCTGGCCACCATGCCTGACAGATTCTTAATGTGTCCAAGTGGTATGAGTAGAGGTCCTGCAACATGGTTACCACTTGCTTGGACCTCGGACATAGAATGATCAGCTGGATTGTACCTGGCTCTATTTGCATGTATACAAGTGTAGAGAGCAAAAGTGTGTGTGTGTGTGTGTGTGTGTGTGTGTGTGTGTGTGTGTGTGTGTGGGTTGGGTTGGGTTTGTCTTGAGTCCAATCTGGTATGAGGGCTTGATGTTGCGTGAGCTGTCTTAGGAGAAAAACTGCTTCCGCTGCTGGAGCAGCAATCGCTGTTTTACGGTTAGTTAGTTAACATCGATAAAAGCAGCCCGACACATCTGACTGCTGCACTCGCTCATCATAAACACATGTCAGAGCCCTCCTGCTCTCCCTCTCACTCCTAAGACATCTCTCCTTCCATTCTGCATGGCTGAATCTCCCTCTGTACCTTTCCAAAACCTACAGGCACAGCCGATGGGAGATCTGGTGGGGAAAAATACTTGAGTGGGAGAAAAGAGGGGTGTCAGCACTGATCAGTATTGACGGTGTTTAATGCGCGGCGACTGCTCTAGGATCCATATTTAACTCCGCATGAATATTTCATCCCTTCTAAGCGTTTATTAGGGGGCCGTCTGGGAGTCTCCTGAGCGTAAAACAGATCGGCCTGCCTGTGATAAATATCCTTGTAAGGAAACGGCCCCTCAAGCGTTCCCTTCCCAACTCCCCTCCGAGTGCATCGCGACAAGGAAGAAGAGTTCCTTTTACTGGGCTGCTCAATCATTATCGGTCGCCTAGACGTTAAAGTGATTCCCCCAGACGGCTGACTCGCAGCGCTGCATGATGGGAGTAATGGCTGATCCGTCACTGAGCTGCAGACTCCTGAGGTCAAGGTTAATGTGACCCTCACCACATTGGCTGGCTTATTTATGTTCAATTAAATGCATGTAATATGTTGGAGAAAGATTAAAACAGGCCTGCGGTCAGAGGTTCTCACAGTTGTGCAGGGATGTGAGAGGCAGAACATGCATGCTGCTATTCTCTCGCTATAAATAAACCTCCGGGTGTAAATGTGGGCCAGTCACAACAGTAAAAATTGTCTTTGTTATTAGCTACACCATAGTTCTCGATGCTCTAAATCATTTGTGCTGAAAAAAATTCCGCTGCCTGAACCATCACTTTGTTATTCCTACTCTTGCCACATGGTGCAATGGGTATAAAAAGTTTCTCTTCTGCTGCAGAATGAGTACAAAGTAATTAATTTGGGAATGGGAGCACATACCTTTAGTTAGTATATGTAGTCCTAAGACAAATCAAATGCATATTAAAAGGGGTGTAGCACAAAAAACTGGGCCCTCAGTGGGCAGTCTCAGTGGGAGTCTCTTGCTCATGCATCCATTTTTAAACACTTATAAAACTAAACTGCTCATACCATGTTTAAGCAAGGAAATCTCTGATACCTGCAGAATTGGAAATCTCATCACATATCAGCCATCTTTTTTCATCATACTTCAGGATTATGATGTGATACATTTACTAAGAGTTTCAATTGGAAAAACTACATTATTTAACATTATTAAATTCATGTATATCGAGGTCTTTATTATGTTCTGGATGCAGGAGGTATTGACACATAAAGCTATCAATATTATTAAATACATAAAAAAAATACATTTACATTTTATTAACTTATTATTATCATCATTATTATTATTATTATTATTATTATTATTATTGTATGTTGTTTATAAGCACCAAACACCAAGGCAAACTCCTTATTGGTGTAAACCTACTTGGTAATAAACCTTATTCTGATTTTATTTATATTTACTACAACCCTTGGGCAAATAACTAGAACTTGGTCTGTTAGCTCGATGCTAACACATACTGGGAATTGCCATTAAAATGCTAACATTATCTTATCCCCATTTTACCTCACGTGCTTAACATAAAATGACATGTGTACCCACTTACAGGCATTTACTTTCTATGTGGAAATGAACTAATAGCTGTTCACTGACGTCACATTATTTTCTTAACATTTTTATTATTATTCCCAACCCACTGACTTTGTTTCCTGTCCTGTCCCAGTCATGTGACGATTAGTGAAACTGACTCCCATTTTGCGGGAAACCAAATGTCAGCCTCTAGTCCAGCACAGTCTCACATCCAACCTCATTGCATATCAACATTTGGTCATGGATTTTTTAACATATAACATGCAAGGTACCCTGAGTGCGTTGGTTGTTGACATCCTGGAACGTTGTGTATTGTCTTTTTCCACAGGAGAAAAAAACAGGGTTTGGCTTCACAATCTTACAGGGAGCGAAACAATGACCTCCGAGGTGAAAGTTGGTTGCTGTTGGATTTATCCACCACCCCTCCTGTTCACCCTACTCGGACTCCTGTCCCCTTTGTTGTCCCACCATGATTCTCCCTGATGCTGCTGGGTGCTCTTTAAAAATAAGAGCAACTGGCCCCATATCATGCCGACATGAAAGGATGGCTTTTTTCATTGGTGTCTGACGCTGGAAGTCACTGACCAAGCGCTGGTATTCCACGACTTCAGAGTGAGACCGGGTTGTCTAGTCTGTAGTATAGGGGTACAACCTCTAGACTTAAAATGAGTCAAAAGTCAAAAGCCATTCTGGGTGCAGTAGAAAAGAAAAGAAAACAAAACAAAATTTGCACACACTGTATTGTTGTTTAATAGTTAATTTGTTTACTTGTGTTAATGTCTCATTAGCTCTTGTTCTTTTTTCTAATAAATATAATAATTTTAAAAGATGAAAATAATAGTCAGTTTGTTCCAGCACACTATGGATTATTGTCGTGACAAATAAAATCACTGGCAGAAAGTAACATCAATAAAAGGCCTAAGAACTCATCAGGGAAAGAAGAAGTGTGTGGCAAAGAAAGGGCAGAGTAGCTGCTTTGATCAATACTTCTTAAGAAGTCAGTCGACTCAGTCGGATGAAGTTCAGCGGCAGGTAGAAAGCCACAGTTCGCAGGACATCAGTAACACTGCCACTGAGGAGGGGGAGGTGGAGGTAGTAAGAGGGGATGTAGGTGACACTGAGGTTAGCAGGCCAGTCAGAGAGAGAACCATGGAGCAAAAGGTCAGAGCTAGATGGCCTAGGGCAAATGACAGTAAAGAAGAGGAAATAGTTAATAGAGATTTGTCAGTAATCTTAAACTGGCTTAGAGGAAATGCAATAGAAACGTTAGAAAAGATGGGAGATATTATTTACTCATATGGTGCAGAGAGCATTGGGGTGCATGAGAGAAAAAGGAGTGAGAGGGTACAGTCAGGTAAGTCCAGGCGGCAAAGAGAAATAGAGAAGTTAGTTAAGGAAAGGAGACAGTTAAGAAAGCAGTGGAAAAAGGCTACAGAAGAAGAAAGGGAGGGAATGAATGTGTTGTAAGAGGAGTTGAGAGGCAGGCTAGCAACTCTTAGAAGGGCGGAGCATCTCATGAAAAAGAAGAGGAGGAAAGACTATGCAAGGATAGCTGTAGAGGGGATTGTATGATGTGGAACAGGTGGTGAAATTTAAAAAAGATGTGGCACAAGGATTGGATAGAATAGATAAATCAGAACTTCCAGGAAAGTTGAAGTTGTGGTGTTTCCAGTTTGGGCTATATCCTAGGTTAATGTGGCCACTGTCAATTTATGAAATTCCAGTATCCATTGTGGAGAGAACTGAAAGGTTGGTTAGCTCCTATATTAGGAAGTGGTTGGGCACTCCTAAGTGTCTAAGTAGTGTTGCATTGTATGGAAAAGGAATACTTCCGCTGCCAGTATCTAGTTTAACAGAGGAATTTAAATGTACCAAGGTCAGGACAGAGCTGTTGTTATCTGGGAGTAAGGACGTGGTAGATAGGAGTGCGGTTCCAAATCCAACCAAGGGGAGGAAGTGGAACCCAAGATCGGCAGTTCAAGAGGCAGAGGCAGCTCTTAGGCATGCAGAGATTGTAGGTAATGTTCAGTTTGGCCGGGGAGGCCTGGGGCTTGGCTCAGGCAAACTGGTATGGAATA
>NC_065511.1:5901691-5901853 GCF_006386435.1 Epinephelus moara
GGCTGCAGTTGTCTGGGTGCGCAAAGGTGAAGTGCGCTTGTCTTGTCATACAAAGTTTGATGGAGTGTCAACTGGAGAATATGGAGATATTTGCATCTTGAAAGCTGGACTACAAATGTGGATAGACAGGGAGAAACACACGCAAGCCTAAAACGTGGTAAG
>NC_065511.1:5901916-5917098 GCF_006386435.1 Epinephelus moara
ACTACAAATGTGGATAGACAGGGAGAAACACACGCAAGCCTAAAACGTGGTAAGATACGATATTCCTCACTATATGAAGTGACTGATAACAAGATCTGTATAATGGATTGTAAAGAAATTCGTGAGGTTTTTATTTTGTAGACAATTGATCTGGATTCATAGCATGATGGGATGACAGCACAATGATGTGTGTGGTATCAGTGGAAAGCTCTGGTCCTGCGCTTTCATGTGATATGCATGGCATTTCTGTGCGAGCCTGCGTTCGCGAGTAATCCATCCAAGAGTAATGTGTGTGCAAAGCTGTATGAAAGCTCTGTCATACATCATTTTATTGTAACTTTATCAATTTCTTTTGCTGTGAAAACACTGGATTACCGACAAGTGTTTGGCCTTGTCGGAAAGCTACAGTTCCGTTGTTTCACGTGATATGCATGGCTTCTCGCTATGACGCGCGGTCGCGGAGAAAATACACAGAGAAGAACGGGTGTGAATTTGGACGCACTATGTGTCGTTCGGGCCCATAGGGTTAAAGCGTATTTTGTCAGGCTGTAAAGTTAGCTTGTCACAAGTCCAGTATACATGGCAACATAACCAGCTGTTGAAAAGTTTAGCTGCAGGCATCGAAGGGAAACGAAGACAGGCAAATTCAGAGGCTTTTAAGAATAGGAGTTTAACCATCCAGTTTGTCCATGAGGAGGAGAAATACAGAAGTGATAAGTTAGTAAGGAGGACAGGGTGTGGCCACCTAGAAGGTGCTTGTGATTGGGAAATGCAAGTAGATTTAGGGGGAAAGCTTGTTGTTCCCCAGGAAATAGTTTGTATCAATCAGAGGCCTGACATAATGTTGTGGTCAGTGAGTCATCGGATAGTATATTTCATTGAGCTGACAGTCCTTTGGGAAGACTCAGTGGAAGAAGCCTATGAAAGGAAAAAGCTTAGGTATGCAGACGTAGGCGCAGAAGCTGAGCAGCAAGGGTGGAAAACTAGGATTTGTCCAGTGGAAGTGGGGTGTAGGGGATTCATAGCAAGATCAGCTGTCTCGCTCCTGGGGGAACTCGGAGTGTGGGGACAGAGTTTGAGGAAGACAATGAAGGAAATGTCAGATGAAGCAGCTAGATCTAGTCAGTGGATTTGGATGAGGAGGAATAATGTCAGTTGGGGGCCAGCAGGGGGAACTACTAGGCAGGGTACATAACTCCTTGAGATCAGGTGGAGAGATCCACCAATCATTCCTCTCAGGAGAAAATCAAGGAAGAGGAAGGTTTTGTAAGTGTGGGAGTGGCCTATTTGAATCCCTTTTGTCTGAGACCATGCCATGCTGCAAGGTGAGTGTGTTTGCTGATTCTGTGAGTTAATCTTTTCTATCTCCCTTAACTTTAGCTTATATTGGAGTTATGATGTGTAGCATGTGAAATAGGGTATGGTGAATGTGCTAGGAAAGGTAGTATTGGCACGGTCACTACCTGGAGCTTGCATAAACGGAGCCTGTGTTCGTTGAAGGTGGCAGTGATGTTTGGGCTGAGAAAGCCTGTGAGTTTATCTTCTCTATCTCCTTTAACTTTAGCTTATATTGGAGTTATGATATGTAGCATGTGAAATAGGGCATGGTGAATGTGCTAGGAAAGGTAGCATTGGCACTGTCTCTACCTGGAGCTCGCATAAACGGAGCCTGGGTTTGTAGAAGGTGGCAGTGCTGTTTGGGCTGAAAAAGCGATGTGTAATGTAAGGTAAAGGAGGTTGTTGGGAGCAGTGAGACCTGGCATTAGGGGAGTGTCTCTGGGATGCCAGAGATCACTGTCTAGCCTCCTTGGGGTGTCGTGGGACCAACTAGACGAAACACTTGCCACCTGATGACCCCAAAGACGTGTTAGTTATCACTGCTCACTGGTCTGTATAGTTAAGCCTTGCCATAATAGCTTATCATAGGGCTTAGGAGGTTATTCACTGAGCGCTGATCCTTTATCTAGAGCACAAACTTCTTGTGTTTATTTGAATTCATCTGCTGTGTTCATATGTTAAAGCCTGCATATCCCAGACAATGACATGACATGACATTTGAGGATTCCCAAACTGTCATTACGTCACAAAGGGCAAGCCTGTGTTAGGGGGGTTGTAGGTAAAAAATGTGACTTGCCATGATTGTCAGAACCAATAACAGGACCATCTATAATATATGATAATGTATTCTTTGTGTTTCTAACCCCCTTTTAAAGTGTGCCACAGGTGCGAGTAGTGAACCCTGCACAAAATACCATTAGAGCCACTTTGTCTGTCAATAAAAACAAACAGGGGAGAGGCAGATATGTGACTGGCTGTTTCATTCAGACCAAAGCATCAGCCATCAGATAGTTGACTCTGCAAAGACTTTTTTGATGAATATGACAGAAAATGCACACTGGAGAAAAAAAACTGTTTGTTTAAAATAAAGTGATAGAATGATAAAAAAAAATAAAGAAAAGAAAGAAAAGGAATAAAGAAGAAATAAAATGCAAGCAACAATATTTCAAAGTAATGTGCGAAGGTTGAAAAATTACTGGGTTATTTCACAATTTCATGGTATTTTATCTCTAGTTTTTCATGTTTGTATTTATTTCATGCCTGTACCTAAATGTTACAGTACCTTCATAAATGTGTCAACCTGAAAGACAACCCACATTCATTAATCCACTTTAGCGTGGCATCTGGTACGATGTGTGTTGTCCTCACACCTTGTCAGCACTCCATGCAGATGTTGTTTTAATTAGCGCACCGTCACTGTCAACACCAAAAGGCAGCTAAAAGGAAAACTGAAGACAGATTTAAGGACACTATTCTCCATTTAAACCTCTGCTCTGGGGGAATCCGACTTTTAGGAAAAACCACACATTATACAACAGGATTTAAAGGGTTTCGTGAGCCTGAGTGTCCTGAATTTTTCTTAACCCTCGAAAAAATATGTAATCCTCACTTCATATAAAAGACTAAAGATAAAGAATTGGAAATACATTTTTCAGCTGATATCAGAGGACAGTAAATGTTCTTTGTGATGCTGTAGCCAGATTCACACAACCAACAATCACAATAACATTTCTTTGTAAACTTAGGATTTACCAGAGTAGTGTTACACATATTCACATGAGATAGACTTGAATTTATCACACAGTATTGTATCTGTGAGTTCACATGGTATTACATAACAGCAATTCATTACATTTCATCACCTCGATTTTTATCTGTAAATTACCACCTTTCTGCAAGGTTCACCTCAAAGAGGATCTTGTTGTTGGATAATAAAAATATAGTTATAGAAAGCAGTGATACAATTCCTAATTGCTACAGTTACTCAAGTCACCATTACATTTATCAAATTTTTAAAAACATGTAGTGCAATTTTGAGATTATTTATTTTATTATGAACATTTAAATTCGAACCACCATTATGTACGGAGACTAATTTCATCCACAAAAACAGGGAGAACAGGAGTCATGGAATTTTTTATATACTATATGTATGTGGCTGCTTGGTTTTCAATTCTGGGTGTCTCTGTCTGAGGCTACTGCATTATGGTTTATACGTGTGTGTGTGTGTGTGTGTGTGTGTGTGTGTGTGTGTGTGTGTGTGTGTGTGTGTGTGTGCTTGCGCACATAGACAGTTTGAGACAGTCAAGCCCCATAGACACCCATGTTAAAATCATGGACTGTAAAAATAAGAACCGTGTGTGTGTGTGCGTGCGCACATAGACAGTTTGAGATAGTCAAGCCCCATAGACACCCATGTTAAAATCATGGACTGTAAAATCATGGACTGTAAAAATAAGAACCGTAACGTCACCCATTGGTTTGTGGACTACGTTCTGAAGCCTTGAGCCTGGCATTTCGGCCATTGCCATCTTGGTTTTTTAGGAGCCAGAGGTGATCATATTTGGGTGAGAGGCTGGCCCTATGGAGGAGCGAGGGGTGGATCTGACAGAGAAGCTGAGGACACTATCTGCAGACAGCCTGTCACTTAAATTTGCTTGCACTTAATTATGCGTAACTTTAAGAAGGGATTAAATGTAAACAGGTCAGTTATATGAAAAATTCACTGCTGTACAGTTGTCATGAACAGGGAAATTAGCTTTAGAGACTTTGTACCAGGCTGTAAACATGTTTATTTCTGTTGTGAAGTTGGGCATTTTAACATGGGGGTCTAAGGGGACTGGCTTCTGGAGCCAGCCTCAAGTGGCTGTTCAAAGAACTGCAGTTTTTGGCACTTCCATGTTGGCTTCAGTTTTCAGGTCCAGAGGTTGTCACTTGGTTTAAATGCTGACTTTACTTAAGGAAAAAAAAAAAAAATTCCTGATTATGACAACTGTACAGGGGATAATTTTTTTGTTCATATATATAACTTACCTGTTTAAAAATGATCATGTCTTCAATTTAGGCATAATTTGGGGGTGTGGCTGGTTAGGTAGATAACCATGCCGTAACCACAGAATCGCAGAGTATAGTCATATCCGTAGCAGTTGCTATTTTCAGTTTTAAATTTATGAACTTAATTGTAAGACTTTGCTCACCTGAAAAAAGTCTTGTTCAGTATCGTGTTGTACTAAAAAGCACTCTATGGAGTCAGATGTTATTTTGATGGATTTATGCCTACTTTTTGTTAGCAAAAAATTAGCATTAGCATCATCACAATTAATCTGTAGCTGTAAAAGCACCGAGCTAACCAAGCTAACCCATTATTTTTTACAGTCTATGGTCTGGACTGATAAGTTTAAACACCGAGGTTAGAAATTAGATAAAACACTGCTTACAATCTGAAATGCATAGAAGAGACATTGTTAGAAGACTATTACTATAACGCAAAGCTTACAGCAGGTGTGAGATGCACAATGAAGTGCTTTGAAGGTCCCCTTGTGCAGATTTGATGCTTAATTAAAGTTGGCTGAAATACAAATTTGGTCATTGCTTTTAATGCCTTTGTTAATTGTAAATATTTACAATGGATTGTGCCACCCTATGCCTTTGGATGACAAGAAGGGGGCTGGTCATCCCTAATTACTCTGAAGCCTGAAAAGAAATAAAATGAAATTCAGCAAATTAAAGAGGAGGAAGAATTTCACATTAAGGATACTTAATATTTTGCAGGTCAGTTGTTTTCAGTTTTCTTTTATTATTGTTTCCAATTTTTAAATTTCCAATTTCAATTTCTTGGCTCAGGCTGCTAAAATTTTCTTAAATCTACCTCTTCTCTAGATGTTTCTTTTGAACCTCCTTTAGCTTGCTTGATCATGTCTGTTGTATGACTTAATTATCCATATCTGTACTACAAATAAGTTGATGATCATGCAATACTTTGTTCACTCATCCCAGTAGATTTTCAGTTCTAAATTGCTTAATGCTCCTTTGTTTCATACTGGTAACACTTTCATTGACTTTGTTAGTGGCCAAAAACATTTCTAATTAGAAACATCTGAAAAAATGAGCTGATTTGTCAATAGCATCCAATTTTCTACTCACTCAATACAAAAAAAAAAACATAACAATAATATGAGATCAGAGTAAGAAAAACAGTGCCCCTGGCATTAGCATTCCAGCACAGAAAAAGTGGGATTAGCATGGTGAATTGTGAAGAGTCAGTGAGCCCTTCTCTAAACAGACTGCTGAGTGGTAGCCGAGCGTATGATGGGACTGGGACTGCTGGTGTGGAGACACACACACATTAAATTGAAACAGATTACTGGAGGGGTCCTGGGACTCACTCTGAAGTACACTGAGAGGACTCTGAGTGGTAGAATATATACTCTCTTTACACGAACAGGCACACCCACATGGCTCTATACTCTCTTTTGTAAACTATACATTTTTAAATAGTGACTGAGCCTTAATTAACTTCAACTGCAAGAAGAACCAGGCCTTTATTATATTAGAGACAGGCTTCTATTCCTAATTTTCCCTTACTTAGTCGAGTCATTTTTATTTGTATAGCCCAGTATCACAAATTATGATTTGCTTCAAGGGGCCTCACAAATTTCAGTATATATATTTGTAAAACTTATATATTATTATACTTTATCAAACATCCCATGGTTAATTTGTTGTTGATGAGGTTTGCTATTAATGCAGCCACTCATACACTTTGCCATTCTTTCAATGGGTGTGAAGCTACTGATAATAAAAAATTAACAAACATCTGCTGTCTTGATAAATTCAAGATAATGTACACATCCACAGCACTTATTACTCAATTAACACCCACCAAGCTCCAATGCAGGTAGGTTTTCCATTTTGTGGGTAAATCCTGCAGGCTATTCACCATGCTGGCAGGTAAGTGTCATGTGATAAAAAATAAATAAATATATGCTTGAGAGTGTCTACCGCATTTTGGTATCATTTAGTTTTGCGAAACTATCTACTGGACACAACATCAGCTAATCACCAAAGTATCACTTGCCCCTGGTCTGCTGCTAGCTAGTGTTGCACCCATACTCATGAGGTAATGAAAAAAATAACAGTTTACTTTAGTTCTTTATTGCCTCCCAGACTGTCAGCAGCAGGGCATTACAGTTTCACTTTTTCTATTCTTACCTTCCACAGTAAAAGCCCTGGGCATATATATTGCATCACTGCCTACCAGAGGGAACTTATTTACATGTTGATGCTGTGGTAATGAGTTGTTCAATATATTAAAACCATTTTGAACTGAATTCTGCTCTGCCCTCTTCTTTAAGTTTGTATTCAACATAATACCTCATTATCCCAATGAAATGTTCTGAGACAAATGTATGCATATGACACAAAAAAGCAATTTATTAATTTGGCCAGTAAATAAGCCTGGCCAGTGGATTTCTTCATCTACCTGTCCCCTTGCTCAGTGAGTCAATTTGGATACTTCCTACAACGCTGATGCTCTGGGTTTCTCATTTTAACAGAGATACTGTTTGCAATGATTAATTCATTTTATTAATATTAATTCATTTACTGACCCAACTGACCCTTCACTCAGCCCTGCACCTTTTTGATCAGAACTAACATGGAGCCCACACTGTCACTAACTGCACTCCCTGAAGAAACACTGTCAAATATCTGGAAAAACGAAAAAGTAAGAGACGCAGACAGACAGATCTACAACATGCATTTGAAAGATATATCCAGGGTGTCAGATTGACTCAGCAGCAAAAACAGGTCAAAAGGATCAAGACAGTTAGAAGCTAAAGCCTTACTATAGGCAACACATCACAGTGTAAAGGTGAACCATCACATCACTGGTGATCGAGACAGAAGATGGGAAAGGAAACTTCTGCTGGGTGCCATCATCATGTATGCAGATGAACGGTATTTGGCTTCCCCTCACCCCTGTGCTACCACCAGCACTGCCAGACAGGCGTGGAGCTCTTAGGGTAGCCAAACAATGTTCATCTGTCAGCAAGTTTTCCCTGCTTCCCTTCACTGGTTCCTGTAGAGCAGGGTAGGTCTTTACTCAGTGTTATAATTATTAAAAAGCACAAGCATGTGTTACATTCAGTAGGATTTACTTTAAGTGGCTAGCTCCAGGTAACGAGAATCATTAATACACATGCCCCAGGAACAATGTCTAGCTCAAAATCCACAAAACAAGCCTGACAATGAAAATAATCTGATATGATTGCATTAGAGTCTATGGAGTACAGCAGTGTTGTTGTCGGACCTTTGCCTGAGCTGGCCGATGCCATGATATGATTGACCAGTCTTCATTGGACTTAGCAAAGGGTTGATTGGAAGAAAAAAATGTTGGCATTGTACGTTTCTGTATACCACTAATACACTGCATTTGCACCTTATTATGTAGCACCTTATTATGGTTAGGAAAAGATCATGTTTTGGCTTAAAATACGTGGTTTTGCTAGTACAATCCCAGCTGGAAACTAGGGCTGTCAAAATTGCTCAAAAATGATGTTCGAATGTTCCTTCTAAAAATAACTCATAGGTTCGAACCATTCAAAAAAAAAATTTTTTCGCATAATGTCCACAAGAGTGCAAACTAATACAAGGAAACATAACTACGTGTAAGTATTTTTATTTCAACATAAACGTCTTTGAAAACATTTACATACCTACACATTAAAACACATAAAACAATGATCTATAACATTACGTTATAAATGACTGCGGACCTCTCGCTCGCCCCCCCTCTCTGTCCCGTCATGCAGTGCGTTCAGTGCAGCGGCCCAGGCCAACGCCCACTCGCAAAGAGGACAGCTGAGGTGGTGTTTTTTTTTCTCCACAATCAAATATCAATTTTCACATTTGAAGGTCCATTTGTTTTTTCAAATTCAAATTTAAATTCAAATTTAGAATATTCGTTGACAGCCCTACTGGAAACATAGCGACAGGTCTCTAGAGCACCTAAAAAGCCACTGGAAACACAGCAGTGACTCAATAAAAAACAACCTGTTGCTGTTTGTTAGTATCAAGCAGTGGTCTGCAGCTTGGCACGTCTTGCCTAGGGTGTCATGCCATCCGCCACCCCCTCGCCCTCCCAATGATGGGACAGTCAGCTCTTATACTACATCGCTTTGGAAGCACTTCCAAAGAACTGACTGATTTCTTGGTTTAGCCCCAGTGCTGCGCAGTGCTCTTTGATTCAACAACTACTGACTTTCACCCGTGTGACCAGTATTCGTTTCAAGTTTGAATGTAAAGCCAAGCCATGTTCTTTTTTCCTAAACCCAACCACATGTGTGGGTTGGCTAAACGTAACCACGTAGGGAAAAAATGTCAATTCACAGTGTTGTACCAATGTAGTGCATTTATTTTGAAAGAGACTGTATGCAAACTTTACATTGCCTGTGAAAACTGAAGTGTATTTTGAAAACAGACAATGCATTCAACAGGCAAAAGTTGACACGCATCCCAGAATGTCAACAACCAACGCACCCAGGGTACCTTGCATGTCATATCTTGATGTGGAAAGTCCATGACCGAATATCAACATGAGACGAGGTCAGAGTGAGAACGTGTTGGCATTTTTGATATCTATGGATTCTGCTGATTGGCTAGCATTCAAGAGAAATTGCAATATGCTTGTTGCATAGATTGATGATATCAGATGGCAGTGGCTCAATTGTCTCGGGATTTCATGTGCCCCCTGCTAACAATTATAAGCAATAATTTCATTTGGGGGGTTCAGCTCTGTCAGCAAAATACTTGTTGAGCTTGGACTCATTGAGGGCTCCCTTAAATAGCAGAGCCTTTACCCCCCAGATATAACTGTATAACCACTGGCTGTAAATCATATTTTTTTTTACCCTGGTGTCTCTGACTGAACTAGTGCTACACAACTACTGCTATTACTAGTAATTATACTTTTTTCTATTTCTACAATACTGCTACTGATACCACTAAGGCTAATGGAACAAGTCTTTTCACAGCTTCTACTGCCACAGTTACTAACGTGACCACTCCAGCAACTACCTTTGGCACAACTACTCTTACTATTATCCACTGTTGCTGCTTCTAGCCTTCTAATTTCCATTAACATCCCGCCAGGATTTACAAAGAGCAGACATGCCCACCCTCTAAATACCAACTCAGCTTGTCAGACATGGCTCTTAATCATTTTCGTGCCTCTCTCAAATGACCACTTTGGAATTACACCATGCAGTCATCCATATTACTTGTAGAGAACATGCCGTCAGGCTGACCTTTCTTCAAGCACCACATCCCCCACCACATCCAGAAAGCAGTGGGATATGGATTCAGGACTCCGTAAGTTATCATTTAATTGAGGAAAGCATGCGGCACAAATTTTATTTTTTATTTTACTGTCAGAGCTTCACAAGAAGTTTCCTAGGCTGCAAAACAGCGAGGAGTAAAATACTGCAGGAAAATTAAAAATGACTGTAAGCTGAGTCACAGCGAATGGAGATGTGATTGTCCGGGGTAATACAGCGTCTCTTTTCTTTCCTACACCACCTCAGGCACGGCCTCAGGATGCTGCTGCCATAGAAACCAGACTATAAAGAGAAAGGAGTTGACTAGGCTTATATTTTTTTGAGTGATGTATGGGTTTTTTGCACTTCTAGCAGCATTCCAAAAGATTGTGTTGATTGTGTTAATCAGTAGATTACAATTACTTAACTGAACTCATGCTCCCCAGAAGATGAATCACTTTCATTTCAGAGCATTTCAGATCCTTTCCTTTAGTGCCAGTTTGAGGACAAGAAGTCAGCTTTGCACAATCAATATCCCACACGTCTGTGAGTAGACGTGAGTACAGTACATTCATATTCCCACTACAGGTAATGCTTTGAGAATAGCAGCATCTTTAGCATGTTCCTCTTTTGACTCTTTGACTCTCTTTTGTCATTAAATTGAAGCTATTGAATTTAATTTGTAATATAGTCCAAATTTTAATGTCTAGAAGTTACAATCTGAAAAAAAAATATAGTAGTTATGGAAGCTTTGAGAGGAAAGCAGGAGAAAAAAATTTTGGTGATCCATTTTCTAAGTCAGATTTAAAGAGAGGAGAAAATATTGTTTATGTTGGTGAAAGTTCAGTCTTTGTTTGATGGACAAAGTTAGCAAACAGTGAGCAATGGACTCATAGGCGTTTCTAGCCCATTTTTGGGGGTGCTGAAGCACCCCTAAATTGAATCCCTGAGATTTTTTTATTTTATTTTTTTTTCTTACTGTATGTCCTTTTTAACAAGCTAGAAAAGTGTCAAAACCATACAGTACTTGGTTGAAACGTAATATTTTAACAACAAAAATACTGCGTCCAAAATCACACCTGTTCTTCTCTATAGTTTTTCTCCGCGTCATAGCGAGAAGCCAGGCATATCACGTGAAACAGCAGAACTGTAGCTTTCCGACAAGACCAAGCACTTGTCGGTAGTGCAATGTTTTCACAGCAAAAAAAAATGATAAATTTACACTAAAATTATGTATAACGAAGCTTTCATACAGCTTTGCACACACATTACTCTTGGATGGATTACTCGCAAATGCATTGTGCTGTCATCCCATCACGCTATAAATCCAGATCAATTGTCTACAAAATAAAAACCTGACGAATTTCTTTACAATCCATTATACAGATCTTGTTATCAGTCACTTCATATAGTGAGGAATATCGTATCTTATCACGTCTTAGGCTTGCGTGTGTTTCTCCCTGTCTATCCACATTTGTAGTCCAGCTTTCAAGATGCAATTATCTCCATATTGTCCAGTTGACACTCCATCAAACTTTGTATGACAAGACCAGCCACTTCACCTTTGCGCACCCAGACAACTGAGGCCTTATTATGCATGCTGACAGGGCCGTAGTCACCATATACATTGGGGGGACAATGATCTTAGATGTAAATATTGCATGTTTCTTTCAGATAAAACACATTTTTGACTTGTGAATGAGTCAATGGAATTTCTTGCAATATTGAAAAAATACTGGCAATCATGTCCGCCTGGCACAAACCACATGTTTTGGACAACTGTGAAGTGACAGAATGTCCCAGCATCATGGTTCTTATATTGCCAGATTCCAGAGAGTCTCCCCTCTTCATATATGGCAGAATATGTCAACTTCCAACTTGCTATGGTGAGATACATGTAAAAATGTAAGAATTTAGTCATATGGATTTGTTTTTTTCATTGATATAAAAAATTAATATAAAATACAGGCACATAGAAGGACATGAAATGGTGGCAAATCTGGATAGCCCACATTGTCCTGAAAAAAAAAACAAGATATAGCATGTGTATGTAGCTGTAAAAAATACCCCCAAAAAGGCCTTGGGCCCATTGTGTGTGTGTGTGTGTGTGTGTGTATACAGACAGACTCATCATGGATATAAGATTGTTTTTTCAACAAAAAAAAAAGAGCCAGGTTCAGGTAAGAGTGTAAGATCAAATGGTCTATCTATCTAGAATGATGTTGTAAGTTGGATCAATGTATCAGTTTATATCTCTTATTAGATATAAAACGCATTGTTTGGTTATTTGCCTTTTTTGCCCCAAAAAGTGTTGTGCTTTTCTTTCACAAATGTGGGAATGAAATTGCGTTAAAATATACAAAACAGTGAAATTTATCTTGCCTGGCCGGGCGGCTCTCTGGGTGCTCAGCACCCCTAAACCTCTGATCCTAGAATCGCCCCTGAATGGACTCATATGACAATATTCACAACTTGGATTAATTTCTATGGAAAACCGTTTTAATCTTTTTGAGCATGGCCAATTACGGACTAAAGGAATATAAATAATCAAAGAATGGTATTCGGACTTAATGACCATTTCAAAGATAGGGAGTCACTACCTTTTTTGTCTCTCTTGTTTACCATGCCGTTAAATCTGTATGTATCATACTTTGGTGCTCCTTGTTTCCATAAAATGAAACAAACGGTTAGAGCTAACAATGTGTAGCATGTCCATAAAGACAAAAGTTTAAACATTTATAATTCTAAGCTGCTTTGACCTAGCAGAGGTTGATTGCTGGTGACCCAGTAGGTTTTTGGAATGGGGCAGAAATTTGTCTCAAAATTAACATTTGCTTAAAATCTCATTGGGCCTCATTCACAAACAGTGCGTATGCACAAATCCATATGCTTAAACCACATGTTTTAGAAGCAATCCAGAACTTGTCAATATTTTCTTACCAGAATTTTTTCGTAGCCTGCAAACAAATTTACTGCTTCTGCGTCCATGTGTACACACAAATAATGAAAGCCTCACTGTCTTTGAAAATGTAAACATAAAGCATATTACAACCCCATTTATTTAAAAAAAAACAAAAAAAACAAAGCCTATAATACAGACCAATATGTTAAACCATTAATTTACTAACTTACTAATGCATGCACATATTGTCATTATTGAAATATTCCACAATAAGTCTCGGCTTACATTGGAGTATATGAGAATGTCATATTGAAATGTGACAGCTTTGGTTTTCATTGTTTTTATCCAATCTGCTTGTCAACACATTCACAGACACATACTGACGGTCCCAAACTGGTGTGGCACGGCCTTAATATGTGCATAGAAACAACTTCATCACTTTTTTCATGATACACCCCTTGGCAGACAGATTTACTTATATAGAGAAATGAGGGCATGGCAGTATGCTGATTGCAGATGGCGGGCACATGCCTGTCAATTTAGAATGATTCTGATTCACCAACATAGGCACGGTGGTAAGAAAAAAATCAGCTGGTATGCACGTGTAATGAATCTGATAGTAATTTTGCGTGCACTTTTTTAATGCACATATTAGTGAATGAGGCCAAGTAATAAATAATAATCTAAACTCTTACCTTACTGCTGTCTCAGAACTTGTACCCTTTCCCTATAATTAGTAACAGATTACATAATTCTCATAGGGATTATTAGGATGTTATAAACTTGCAAATAAAATGTTTCTGCACTTCAAAAATGAAAGCTCTGTGGTGGAAATTCCCTGTACTTCAAAATAAAGTGTGATTTTTACAAACTTGACACATTCGTGAATCATTTGCCGTCCATTCAGAATGGACCGGCCACCCACCAGTTGGGAACCACTGTCCTAAAGAATCTTCTGAATATACAGCCAGGCCCTGCCCTGCATAAAGCGATTAATCGTCTAGTCAATAAAATGTAAAGTGGTGAAAAAAATGCATTGTCCGAGGTCCTCAGCAATGTCTTCAATTTGTTTGTTCTGTTCAGCCAACCCAAAGAGTTTCCGTTTACAGCCATCTATTCAAATAAACACAAGAAGTTTGTGCTCTAGAGAAAGGATCAGCACTCAGTGAATAACCTCCTAAACCCTATGATAAGCTATTTTGGCAAGGCGTAACTATACAACTATACAGACCAGTGAGGAGTGATAACTAACATGTCTTTGGGGTCATCGGGTGGGAACCTCCTTTCACCAGTGTTTTGTCTAGTTGGTCCCACGACACCTCCAGGAGGCTAGACAGTGATCTCTGGCGTCCCAGAGACACTCCCCTAATGCCAGGTCTCACTGCTCCCCGCACCAACCCAATAACCTCCTTTACCTTACTTACACATGGCTTTCCCAGCCCAAACAGCACTGCCACCTTCAACCAAACCCAGGCTCCATACATGCGAGCTCCAGGTAGAGACCGTGGTGATACTACCTTTCCTAGCACATTCACCATACTTTCACACGATACATAGCATAACTCCAATATAAGCTAAAGTTAAAGTAGATAGATAAACTCACAGGATCAGCAAACACACTCACCTTGCAGCATGGTCTCAAACAAAAGGGATTCAAATAGGCCACTCCCACACTTAAATAACCTTCCTCTTCCTGGATTTCCTCCTGAGAGGAAGTGGATCTATGACCAAAAAAGCAGTAAATCTTCTCATCTGAGAAACTGAAAGTGTAGACTGTATTGCTTGGTTACTGACAAATGGAAGGATGTATGGACTCCATATGGTGAACAGCAGAAAGAAGCAGTTCTCTCCGAGCCAATGTTTTATTGTATAGTAGCCTGTTCTCCCTTATGGCCTAATCAAACTTTGCAGCAGCAGCAGCAGTAGTAGCGACAGCAGTGTTCCAGGTAGTTGTATGGATGTTATGGCTGGCTGGGAGAGCTATAACACATGTTGCTGCCATCTCAGTTTTGCCATTATAAAGTTGAGCCGTTAGAGGAGTCCCATTATGGTTATTGATTTGCTTGTTTGCTCCCCGCTTGGTGGAGAAAACAGCACAAAGAGAGAGGTTGTTTCCTACCCCCTTTATATCCCATTCCCGAAAAGCAGACACGATTTAGAACAGCAGGGGGGGTCAGGGAGAGAACCCATGAGAATTATATGATAATATAAATGTTCTGCTGCACTGACTTTGCTCAGTACATCAGGCAATGTGCTTCTTGTACTGAAACATAAAGAGGAAAAGATTCTAACTCCAATCAGATCAGATTTCTGGTTGCCCTCAGTGTCCACCATCAACGCTATCCGTCCTCGCTATCAGGTCATCTGTGTAAATGGCGACAATGAGGAGGTAAAGCTGTTTGCAGGTTGAGCCAAGGATCTCATTTCCCATCACCAAGACAGAAAATCAAGCCACTATTAACCCCATAGTGAACCAGCTATGTCCACTTTACAACTTAATTAACAGAGGTGGTGGGATCAGCGACAATCAATTCCTCCCTAAAGCTGCCTGCGAGACCTGCAGGGCAAACTGCCCACCTATCCCCCCCCCCCCCCCCCCCCCCCCCCCCCCCCCCCCCCCCCCCCCC
>NC_065511.1:5917178-5932601 GCF_006386435.1 Epinephelus moara
TCCACCCCCCCCCCCCCCCCCCCCCCCCACACACACACACACACACACACATACACACATTCACTCACACATTCTCTAGATATTGGTTAACTGAAAGGCCACCATAGTCTTTGTGCTCATGAAGTAAATATTCAAATAAAGATACAGTTGTATGCTAAAGTTTGGGCACCACTGGTCAAAATTTTGTTTACTGTGTATCACTTAGCAAGTAAAAAATGACCTGATTTTGAAAGGGCAAAATGTTAATGATAACACATTTCTTGGATATTTCAATGAAGATTACTTTTTAGATTCAATCTTTTGCTATTCTAAATAATAAAAAAGGAAAAGAGCCTGAAGCAAACGTTTGGGCACCCTGCATGGTCAGCACTTAGTAGCGCCCCCTTTGGCAAGTATCTCAGCTTCTTAACAGTTTTTGTAGCCAGCTTAGAGTCTTTCAATTCTTGTTTGGGGTATTTTCACCCATTGTTCCTGCAAAAGGCTTTGAGCTCTGTGAGATTCTTTGGCTGTTTTGCATGCACCGCTCTTTTGAGGTCAATCCACAGATTTTTAATGATGTTTAGGTCAGGGGAGTGAGGACTATGACAAGACCTTCAGCTTGTGCCTCTTGAGGTAGTCCATTGTTGATTTCGAGGTGTGTTTAGGATTATTGTCCTGTTGTAAAAGCCATCCTCTCTTCATCTTCAGCTTTTTTACAGATAGTGTTTAGTTTGCTTCCAGAATTTCCTGGAGGTGAACCCTTGGGGCCGCAGGCCTTTTTTGGGGTATTTTTACTGCCTTTACTTTTAAACTCATATCACAGTTATTATAAAAGCTACATACACATGCTGTATCTTGTTTTGTCCAGGACAATCTGGGCTAACCAGATTTGCCATCATTACATGTCCTACTATGTGCCTGTATTTTATTTTTATATCAATGAAAAAAAAATCTGTGTTACTAAATTCTTACATTTTTATATGTTTCTCACCATAGCAAGTTGGAAGTTGACATATTCTGCCATATATGAAGACGGGAGACTCTCTGGAATCTGGCAATATAAGAACCATGATGCTGGGACATTCTGTCACTCTCTGGAATCTGGCAATATAAGAACCATGATGCTGGGACATTCTGTCACTCAGTGACAGTTGTCCAAAACATGTGGTTTGTGCCATGCGGACATAGTTGCCAGTATTTTTTCATTATTGCAAGAAATTCCATTGACTCATTCACAAATCAAACGTGTTTTATTTGAAGGAAACATGCAATATTTACATCTAAGATAATAGAAAAATAGTAATAATATTATTCCTCACTATATGAAGTGACTGATAACAAGATCTGTATAATGGATTTTAAAGAAATTTGTCAGGTTTTTATTTTGTAGACAATCGATCTGTATATAGCGTGATGGGATGACAGCACAATGATGTGTTTGGTATCATCGGAAAGCTCCGGTCCTGCGCTTTCATGTGATATGCGTGGCATGTCTGTGCGACCCGCGAGTAACCAATCCAAGAGTAATCTGTGTGCAAACCTGTATGAAAGCTTTGTTATACATATTTTTAGTGTGACTTTATCATTTTTTTCGCTGTGAAATAATTGGACTTGCTTCATCTTGTCGGAAAGCTACGGTTCCGCTGTTTCACATGATATGCATGGCTTCTCGCTATGACGCACAGTTGCGGAGAAAATCCAGAGAGAAGAAGGTGTAAATTTGGACGTACTTTGCGTCGTTCGGGCCCATAGGGTTAACTGAATCCATTTTTTTGCTTTGTGGGCATCAGTTATTTTAGTTTTCAGAGTGCTAGGCATCTGTTTAGAGGAGCCAATGGCTGCTTATTGATGGGACAAGGTTTCAGGCAGGAGTCAGAATATTTATAAAGCTTTGTAATTTGCATCACCTGGCTTTTTCAAACACGGATTGTGAACAAGGCATAGCTCTAACAAGCTAATCATTGTCTGAGACCCTGTAAAAGTTGTCCAAGAGCTCAAATGTCCTTTGCATGATGCTCCTTTCATTTTTCATTTTCATTCTAAAATTGCATGAAACAAAAATATTACACACTTATCTTGCTTAAAATGTTGAAAAGCATGTTTCATATTAAACTTTATGTATTTTGGAGATCAGTTCTACTTAACTATTCACAGTAAACAAAATTTTGACCAGGGGTGTCCAAAGTTTTGCATGCTACTGTATATGTAATGGAGTTTAAGTTTTACAAATTCAAATTTTTACTCATTGTTAAAGAGTCCAGGTTTGGCTTCCAGTCTTTTTTTTAAATGGCTTCTGGGACAATTTCACCGGCTTGCAAAGGGTAAATTTTAAAGCTGATAACTCTAACAACACTTACCACTAAGAGAACCACAGTACAGTTCAATCTGATGCATTTCAGCCACTTTCTTTCACCAGGAAAATGTGCATGTTGTTTTGTATGTCAGTAAAGTTAGGTATGCAAAGATATGCTGTGGAGGAAGAAGTGGTCAGATCTTGAACTAAGGTTAAAGTATTACTGCCACAGAAGAAAAGTACATCATGTAAAATACATGTATCCAAAATTTTGCTTCACAGGAAACTGAAGCAATTTTCCACAACACACGTTTGTTTATGGGTGTTGGGGAGTAATACAGCATATGTGAGTAGTAATGATAAGTCATGAATAGCCTTTTGTGTCACTAGTGGGATCTGTGTGAAGTCTGATAAATGTCCTCAAGTGATGTAACTGGAGTTAGCATGCCAGTTAGCTGGGTAGTTCATTCTATTGCAATGGGACTTATGCAGCAACATTCTCTTAAAATTTCTCTAACCCTGTATTTTCTCTTAATTTTCCGTTACAAGACACTTAACTTCTCATGTCATCTCCAGATGCACCAAACATCCTGGCACATGCCCAGGATTAAAAAAAGAAGTTCTGCAGTAGTGTAATTGACATACTGTTAAATAAACCAAAAAGCAGACATGTGATTTTCCAGAGCGTCAGTATTGACATTACAGGAAAACAAAAAACCCAGCAATGGCAAAAGATTTATGATGCTGTAAATGGCACCACAGCAGCAGTGATGGTGGAAGTGTTTAGATCCTTTACTTACAGAAGTGCTAATAACACACTGTAAAAGTCCTGCATTGAAAATGTTAGTTAAAGATATGTATGTCCAATCAGCAAAATGTATTTACGTACTAAAATACACAAACTTTAAATCAATTTCATAAATCAAAATAATCAAACTAATTAAAAGGAAAGGTTCTCATATCTGAGAGGCTTGAACTTTTTATTATTTTTATGAAAAAATGACTTGGATGATTATCAAAATAGTATCCCATTAACTTTCCAATGCAATCTTCTAATAATTTCAGCTGCACTTATATATTTTCATGTGGTTTGTGTGTAAAAATCTTAATTTGTAAAGTAACTAAAGTCATCAAATAAATGTAGTGGAGTAAAAAATACAGTACTCTCCTCTGAAGTTGAGTGGAGTAGAAGGAGAAAGGTGCATTACATTAAAATACTCAAGTAAAATCAAATTCCCTCAAATTTGTACTTAAGTACTTGAGTAAATGTACTTAACATTCCACCACTTGTCACCGGAGGAACGCAAAGTAATGCCGGGATCACACTACACAGTATCAGTCTGATCATAGGTGTCGGCTCGAATCGTGAAAGACAACGAGTGACGTTCGCAACTATCTTGTGTAGTTTAAGTCTAACATATTGATATCTTTTTACCATCTTCACCCATCACAGACGTCACTTTGACCAATAGAAACACAGAGCAATCTGCTGCCTTGGACAACTATATGGCTACAACACCCCAGCCTTTTGATATTTCCGCTAGGGATGTTATCACAACAGAGTAAAAACGGAAAAAAGAAAAAAATACCCCAAAAAAGTCCTAGGGCCCAAAGGATTAATCAGCTCCCATTCACCCTGTCAACGCTTCCTGTTAGGTAAGGTTAGGTTACTTTATTCATACCCGTAGGTAGATTTGTCCAAGCCCCTTATTTCGGTTGAGATAATCACTTTATTTTCTAAAAACGTATATAAAGGTATTTCGTGAAACATTTGCAGGAACTTATGGAGGATTCAGTGACTTGCATAGTTTGCATGCGGTACTTCAATTAGCTCCTGCCATCTGGTGGTGCTTTTTACATTACTACAATAACATTTCAGCTACACACACAAACAGCTACAGTGTATAGTGACTGAAATAATAGTATTAATGATAAAAATAGGTCAAGAATAATCAGATGATGTCGTCATGAAAGACGACCAGGGATGATTGGTCGTGGATCAACGCGTAGTTTGTCATGTCTGTTGGCCAAGGTATGACAAGATTTTATGGCTCCACAATCACCCAATCTGATATAGTGAGAAAGGATGAAAATGTCATGTAGTCTGAACCTGGCATAACTGAAATTATAGTAATTGGGATCAATGGACCTAAGTAGCATTTCTTTAGGTCAGAAATGTATTAATCCAATCATAATAATAAGCCTAAAACACAATAATCTAAATTTGATTATATGATATTCATGCTTTTTTTTATGTCCTCAAATTTAAAACATGTTCCCTTGTGTTCAACAAAAACTTAGGGCACCTATTGCACTGTCTCTTAACTAATAAAGGAGCAAAAATAAAACATTGATGAATCCCAGCCATCAATCAGTACTAACAAAATAATAACAAATCATGGATACAAACAAAAATAAGAGATAGTTTCTTTATATACTGCTTCCTGCATGAGGTCCAGTGCATCATATGTTAAAAGATCATCATTTGTTTTCAGGGCTGTAGCCACCATTGAGGTAACTGAGGTCATAAGTTCTCATAGAAAAATTGTAGGTGTTACTAATAATATAAATGATGGCTTCATTCTATTCAAGTGTCCCAGTGGTGAGTGTAGCAGGGAGCTAGCATGAAAACAGAATTCAGTCATCATTCATTTTATTATTTATACCTCTGCTTTTTGCCTTCTGTGTTATATCAAAATGTTATGTCATGCAACACAATTATATTTATTCTTAAAGGTATGTAACATCCTAATACATGTCTGAGATAAAAGAACAACTAAAGTGATTGCAATTATACGGAACTGTTCTACATGTCCAGTACTTACATGAGCAGGTTCCTGTGAAACCTGGATGCGGGGTAGGGAAGCACACAATTTGAATTCCCCATGGCTAAAAGCAAGAATAAGAGAGTGACTATGTAGGGAGCAAATACACTGTACAGCACTTGAGTAAATGTACTTAGTTGCTACCACTGTTCATGTGTGTATCTGTATTAGCCCTGTGATGGACTTGAGACCTTTCTTTCACTCAGGTCATGCTGAGGTAGCCCCCAGCCCCTGATGGCAGCCACCACAAATAACTACAAAAAGAAAATGAATGGGTTCGTGAACTGCAATATTCCGCGTTGCTATTTGCAGATTTCCTTGATCATTTGTAATCTGGTACATGCAATTAGCATATGACTCCAAAAAGCAGAGTTTGGCTGGCCTGAATACTAAACACAGTGAACACACACTGCAGTACTGTGATCCAGGCCACACTGGTCCCAGTGTGTGTGTGCGAGCTCTGGGAGGCCTGGCAGCCTGTCTTCAGGCTGGCACACACCCTGACCCCTGGCATATGGTACATGTACCCAGCCTGCTGGCTTATTTGTCGCCTGGTGACCTGGACTGCAATAATAGCAAGGTTTGAACAAGGTCTGCTTTCCTGAGTAATGAGGAGAACATGTCTTCCAAAGCCTCACAAGCTCTCTGACTTCCATGAATTATGGAACATCTACAAATGGTAACAATACTCAGCTATACCTGAACAAAATCCTCAGTCTGCTATTTCACATTAGTTTTGGCTGTATATAAACTTTTAACTTTAATTTAATCTATTTTTCACCAATTATATAACAACGGATGGGCATGTCAATGTAGGAAACAGCAAAGTGGTGCTGCAAATCATTAATCTTGTGTTACATGTTTTTTGCTGTACGGAATGAAAAAAAGGGGGCAGAAATGTGTGGAGACAGACATGAAGCCTTTAAATAAGGCTATTTTTTGCCATGCTAGCAGCATGGTTCAAGGTATGAAAAATGTCAGTCTGTCAGTCTGATGGTTGGTCCAACACCTCAGTCCAGACTAAATATTTCAACAACTATTGAATGGATCAGCAAAGCATTTTGTACAAACATTCATGGCTCCCAGAGGAGAAGTCCTGACTTTGGTGGTCCTTTGACTTTGCCTCAGGCAACGCCATAAGGTTGACATTTAAGGTGTTAAGTCAAATGTCTTTACATCTGCTGAGGGGATTTCCATGAAGGATGAATTGTAAGGATGAATTGTAATAGCATTTGTACCACCTGACCTTTCATCTAGCCCCATCATCCAGTCAATGTAATACCTCAGTTTGTAGCCAAATATCTGCAAAAACCGAGCATAGCATTAGTTCAGGCAGGACATGATGTTAAGCTCAGCTCACATCCCAGCTACATCAGCTGATCTGAAGCAGCCCAATCAACTGATGGATCAGCTGATTGATGGAAGGGTGTCCGCTGATAGATCACATAATTCCTTCCATGCAACCAACAGGCAGATCTCATTCAGCGAGCCCTATACAGGAGTGCAAGCCACTTTGCAACCCGCCTCCACCCCAGCTGCTTCTTTTCATGTTGTGTTTGACTTTTCAATAGCCCCTTTTACACTGCCAGATTTTCCGCAAATGTTGGGCCGTTTTGCCGGCAAGTTGCGAGCGTTTAGACACACAGAGCCGGATTGGCGAGTTGATCCGAGGTGCCCAATCTTCCGCCTCGTAGGGTAGTCATATTGGCGGAACCCTTTTAGTTTAAAAAGACCGAGGCGGCCTTCCGCAATGGGAGGGGCTGTTGAAGACTTGTGGGAGGAGCTGTTGATGACACCGCACGTGCGACCCACTGGCGGTGGACTAACAGGAAAAGCTGAGAGCAGGAATGAGCAGCTAGTAGCAAGAGGGAAACGCAAACCTGACAGACACTGTAAAGATGAGCAACTGAGGAGACAAGGAATTGCACGCCCTCCTTGTCCTCACACATGAAGAGGCCATTAATTGTCAACTGACAGGAACGGTGAAAGACGGGCCCACTTACGAGAGAATTGCCGAAGGACTGACCAGCCGACACTAAGGTTAACGTTAACGCTCCCGCTGTCTCTTCTTCTCACTTTCATCACGCTGTCATCATCTGAGCAAACGGCATTGAACTTTTCCATGCTCTCGTAGCTCCTTAGCTTTGTTTTAAACTCTGTGAAACTTAACTTAAATGATTCCAGCAGGCCCTTCAGGATCATTGCAGTTAACAAGCCATCACTTAAAGTTTCTCCTGCATTCCCCAGTGCTGTGATAGCAGTCTGCACAAATAACATAGTCTGTGACTATGTCTCTCATTAACAGCTTTCTTAAGGGACATCAGCTCCGTGTATAAGCTGTAGAGCTTAGATCAGGCCCAAAAAATCCTGCCTGACCCCACCCGAGCCCGTGCATGTTCTGTCCGAGCCCGGCCCAGCCTATCCCTTTAACTGTACTTATCAGACCGAGCCCGGTTTACACCCGACATCTTTTTGAGGACACGAACGTGGACATTGAAGGCTGACTCTTTCTTTCCATGGCAAGCCTTCGTCGTGTGCCTCTTAAGTGTCGAGGTCCCTGTCTTTTTGCTGTCATATACCAGCATTGTGCTGCACTTGGTACACTCGATGAAGCCGACACACATGCTGTCACCGTCACCAACTCACATGTGCGCCGCCAGTGGCGCCGTGAAGGGGGGGCTGCACGACAGAGCCTTAGAGCTCTTTTTCAAAAAAATCAAGAAAAATTAAGTGCTTTCAGCCAGGCTGCAAACTGTGCCATTAGATTAGACTATAGTTGTGTATATAGTTGTGCTATAGTTGTGTAGTGAACAAATAGTGTATTTATAAAAACATTCAGTTTTAAGTCATAATTTGTCATAATTTCACATGTCAAATTTCACGTCTCACAGGAGACAGGAGGAGATTAGGCTACAGTTGTGTATGCAGTTGTGCTACAGTTGTGTAGTGAATAAATATTGTACTTATAAAGACTGTAAAAAATGTAGTAGTCATAAAAAGTAGTCATAATTTCACATTTCAAATTTCAAATTAGCTCAAAGCACTGCTGTGTGGCATGTGACCTGCACCAGTTCATTAAAGGCAGTGACAGTCAGAAATTTTAAATTATCAATGATATTACATTATATTTTTTAAAGTGTACCTATCTAGATAAATGCAGTAAACAACATCACCAACAACAACCACAGTCCGTTGCTGAATTTTTAGTAGGCCTAATAGTAGTAGCATTATAACAAATGTCAGTGTGATTTCAAATTAGGTTCTCTTAAGGTCCAGACACACCAAATTGACATCAAAGACCTAGTCATCAGAAAATAAACGGGATTCAAGATGCAAGTCAGCACATTAACAACACAACCCAGTGTTGAAAGAACAAAGAATATCTCTGCTAAAGAGCTCAGTGGCTAAAAACATAGTCTTACCATATATGACATGTTTGATATTTGTCATGCCCTCTTGGCTTTGGCAGTTTGTTTACTTTCCTCACTCCTGTTCTCTTCTTGTCTACTGAGCTGAACTGCCAATCACAGTGATTTCATTCAGCAACAGGCTCCACCCTCTCTGACACCGATTCAACCAAAAAAAGGCAGACATGGGTCACACCACCAAAACCAGGGAGGCAGACACTCATGTCTGACATTGACCAATGGCTGATGGTCAGCTTAGTGTGTCAGAGCCCTACTGCTGAGATTTCACCTTACATTTCTGCAGGCCGCACACAAACAAAGGTCATTGACCTTCCTCAGGGCTAATATTTCTTAACTGCTCTACTTGTTCCATGTGGTGTGAAAAACTGGTAAAAAAAAAAAATGCATGAGATATAATAAAATAAAAAATAGATTTTTTTGTTGTTGTCATGTATACTGCTGTACTTCTTTATCTTTTTCTGCTTGCTTCTACATGCAGCGCATATACAATGATTCAGAACTGTAAAAATATTTTGTCCTTCGCAGGATGTAATGCATTTGCCTCAATCAGGTTGCTAAATAGCATATAGGAATAGTATTAAGAAATAGGATCAAACAGTAAATACATGAGAATGAAAATGTAGGATACAAGTCAGAGTGTGTAAAATGAAGTCAGCAGAACCCTAAAAACACTCTGTAAAAAGAAAATTAGGGAAAATATCCTTACACGACCTGGTAACTGCTGGACCAGTCAAGAGCAGACGGATGGACTGAAACAACAGGAGCAAAAGCAGAGGAAGTTTTTGTGGTCTTACCAGTGCTGTCGTCATAAACCACAGTGACCGTCTTCCACTTGAAGAAATGGACCAGATCCAAGATGGCCCGGCTGAGGGAAGAGAAGTCTGGATAGAGGCTGACATAGAAGACGTCTCTGTTGTCCGATACTTGGTGCTTCCACTTGGTCTGGATGTGTGGCACCCCCAAGGCATTGCAAATCGACTGGACTGCATTCGCTGAGGAACTGTGAGAGGGGCCGAAGATGGCCGCCACCCCCAGAGAAAGCTGGTCGCAGGCTAGAGAGAGGAAGTATTTGATGAGTTAGCTCCATCCTACTGTGATGCAGCATATGTTCATGATGACCAGTGCCATGCTGACCAACAGATGTGAAGAAGGCTTCTGTGAATTATGTCTGTACAACAATTCAGCATTAAGTTTATAATGTATGTTGATAGTCTTCAACATCAAGTGCTGCACAATATGGGAAAAACTGACACTGTAATACATTGTGATATGAAAAAATACAGGAATTTTCACCTGACGTCTTTAATAGCTCTTTTTGTAAGTAATAAATAATTCTATAATTATGGGCATGATTTGTTTGGGGAGTGCATCTGCATAGGAAATAAAAGTAATAATAATAATAATAATAATAAGACTAAGAATAAGAAAGCCAAAAAATGAAGTTTTACACTTTAGACTTTTCTGAGGGAGAGGAAGGGGAAATGAGGGAGGGAGTTTAACACTCTGAATGATTTATTATGACACCACTGTATTAATATCATACTCTCTATCAATCTAGGCTAAAGTCAATGACCTAACATATCATATTAATAGGCTAATGCATGTTGCTTACCCTAAAATAAGGGGGCTCACTTATGTTGCTCCCTTCCTGTTCCTCACTCATTTTTAGGTTGTGGTGGACCACTAGCGGGCGTGCTTTGGTTGTTTATCAGACAGACTTCTCTTGTGGATTAACGTTAGTGTTATTGTTACCCTTTCAGCCTTGGGCTCCAAATTGTTGGGAGATCTCTGGTTTCTTTACGCTAACTCAATTAGCTTAAGCCTGGCTTGTAGCTAGTAATTAGCACTTACAGTCCAGCAACTCTGCATAGGAGAATGGTCACAAGATGTCATGGTAATGTTGCATAAAACAGGTTTTATTTCTTTTGAGCAGCAAACACAAAACACAGCTTTTTTTCAGTCGTTACTTGAACCTGAGCTTATCAAAAGACTTTCTGCTGACTACTGTAGCGTCGGAAAAGCATCCAGTTCACTGTGTCTGCCTGCCACACTTGACGGTTCAGTTGTGGTTGGTAACGGTACACACACACGCACAAGAGTGTCACTTCCCATAACAAATGCCACCAGACTATAAAATACAGGGGAGAGGAGAGGCTTGGCTAGTAACATTAGTCATGGAAAATTAGAACGGTGTCAGTTGTAGCATTTTATGTTTTAATTTGCATAAACTCGCACATCCTGCGATGCAACTATTGCACATGCCCAGACTGCAATGTCAATTCTGAAATGATATAACCAGCAGCCCGGGCATTAATTACTATCTATTTCATTTTTATTTTTAATTATAAGTGTGGTGATATTATATATTATTATATATATTATTATATAACATTTTCTTATTATCGAAAAATCCCATGTGCAGAGCTTTTATTTATATAAAAGCATACATTTGTACGCTCATTTGTAAATGAAAGACCTACATCTTCAGTATAAGGCAGTGGCCTTGGGGCTGACAAACATAGGCTGGGTAAGGCTGTCACAAAGTATTTTTTGATTAAGTTTTGTCATGGGATTTGTTGACTATCAGGAAACTAGAGAATAACACCTGTCCTTTAGCAAGACCGATTGCCAGAATAAATGTTGGCATTGTACATTTCTGCAACCCACGCTATGTTACATTTGTATGTTTTTATGCAGTGGTTGAAACTTAACATTTCTTTACATTTCAGCAACGCTGTAGTTAACATGTGGTTAGGTTTAAGCACAAAAAACACTTTGTTTTGGGTAAGAACAGATTAGCCAGTGTTTTGGCTTAAAATCCCTAGTTTAGCGGCACAATCCCTACTGGAAACGCAGCAATGTCTCAGTAAAAGGTAACAGCTTTTTGTGGCACTCTCCCAGCAGCAAACACAGACCATCTCAGTAAAAAAACACCCACTTTTCGTGGTTCCATTCTGGCAGGAAATGCAGCAATGTCTTGGTTAAATAAACACCTGCTTTTCATGGCACTGTCCTGGCAAGAAATGTAGCAATGTCTGGATAAGAAACAGCTTTTTGTGACACTATCCTAGCAGGAAACAGCAATGTCTTGGTAGAAAACACCCACTTTTCCCGCCACTATCCTGGCTAGGGATACAGTGGTGACTCCCTGACAGACAAATCATTTTGCTGTTTGGTGGTTTCAAACAGTGGTCTGCATCTTGGCAGGCATCTCAAGTGTCATACCATCCACCATGCTCTTTATCTCCAGATGACAACGTCAGCTAGTACCGCACGTCACATTAGAAACAAAATAATATGTATGAAAAGTTCACATTTAATGTATCTGTGGTCTGTAGAAATGTACAATGCCAACATTTATGTACATTTACATTCTGGCAACTGGGCTGCCTTTAGACAGGCAAGCTGTCTGAATAGTGTACTAGCTAAGATAAAGACCAAAAACATAAGTTTAACAGACTAGAAATTTAAAAACTGATAACAAAAAGATGTAATTGAATATCATATAAACATCAAATACAATCAGCCAACATTACAATGGCCAACTGTGGCTCAATAAAGTGCCTGAGCACGGGTACATTCATTCCCATTGTTTTATTGAGGTGTCTAATTATTTCTTGCTCTGTAGTGGATACAAATGTATAAATGTATTCATACGGTAGATATATCTACTAATATTGATTACACAACCTCTACTACATTACATTCCACAATACAAAGATGAAGCTAAAGCTGAAGGTGTGACCAATTTGAGCTTGCTTTAATAAAATCGTAATCGGAGGACAAACAAACAATTGCATATCTTTGTATTAGCTCGACTTTGCACTCTAATCACCTTATTTGATATAAGGGAGATGGTTAAATCACTGAGACAGGATATAATGGCCTGTAATTGATAAGAGACTTGAAATGTCAGCCTGATGCACACACAAAACTGATAGATTATAGCACTTTATTGGCTGTCTCTGGGGGCCAAACAGGTCTTTGAATTACTGCCGCTGAGTCATTACCTGGAACCAATCAATTCTCTCTGTTTACATTTGAAGTGCTCAGCCATTTCTCCCTCGCCTGATTATAATTGTCACAATCTAAGCCACTGCAGCTCGCAAGCTTCGAACAGGGAATACATTTACAATGCAAAGCAGCTATGGCATAGCACATGTGCACACACACATTCACTCACACATACAGTGTATGTACACACACACACACACACACACAGCGGCTGAGAGCATGCCAACACTGGAGGCAGATCTTCCAATCACAAACACAGAAATACCTTTTCTGGAGGCTTCAAAGCTGTCATAGATGTTTATCCTTTGGATGTCGTAGGTGAGCGTGGTGTTTGGCAGTAGGGTTCTGTTCCTGTTGATTGTGTTTAAAGCAAATTTAAAGGCTAGTTCCTCAGCACCTGACGGGCCGCTTTCAATGGACTCAAATATCCCCCCTGTGAAAGAACGAGAAACAACTGATTAGTAATTTTTCAGGGTTGAATTATTTTCACTGGAAAGATGCTTTAACAAAAGCCAGTCGTAAAGATTACACAGAGCCTTCTATTACCCTAATAAGAGTTGGAAGGAGCATCTCAATTATAATAACCAGGCTTATTCAGAAGAAAATTGGCTTACACATTCAAACCTTTAATGATCAGTTTGACAAAAATGGAAAGGAGATTTTTCCAAATAAACATACTCCCTAATTGCTGTCCAGAAAAAAGGAATGGATTCTCCCACAAAAAAATCAAGGCACATTATGTCATTTAAATACAAAACATTATAAGCTTTTATTGCAGTTGCTGCATGATTGAAAACAAGAGCAAATGACTAACTGCACTGTAGTTTTCCTCATGATCAAACAGAAATGCTGATACCAACACTAGGACATCAACAAAAGCACAAGATTAGGTTTGGAAAAAAAACCCTCATTGGTTGGCTCTGAATTCATACAGGAAGTGAACACCAGGCTCTCGTGTAAAAGTCTGGGGTTTATTGGACCCATGCACCCCCACTCCCACCCACCCGATAGGGACTTTCCAGATCCTTCTATTAGGTCCTTACTGGTAGCGTGTCACCTGACGCCATCCAGCGGCGTATCATACTGCTACAACAGGTGCTGTCTGGCTCAGTTATGAACTGACACCACTCATCAGAGTATCATACTGCAACAACAGGTGCCGTTCAGCCGTCTGGCCATCTGGACAACTGGCGACGAATCACAAGGTTCCATCCAGCTGCATTACAAACTGACCAAACTGACTTTACAAACTACCGCCACAAAAGCTGGCTCTTGGCATCAGGTGTCTGACATCGAAATTACTGACAAAGTGGCAGTATTCGATGACTTTGGAATGAGAATGGCTTAACAGTCACACAAAGACAAAATAGTGAGTTGTACAAGTTACTGCAAATATAGGCTATTATCACTTACTCATTAATTATTACACATTGAAAAAGTAATATAAGACTTACTAACCCCCTAACCTGTCAACCTGTTCTTATTTTTTTTATCCCTTTTTTCCTTACTTGTTTGTTTGTCAAGCCACTAATTTACTCACTGCAAATCCTGTCCCCCTCTATCTGACCAGTCCTCAGTGTTTGCCCTCTTGGTCTAGTCAATGTATCCCCATATCACATAAACAGTTTGTACATTTCCCCATGATAAGTAATGCACCAAATTTCGTACACATCCCATGTCTTTTAGAAGGCTGCAATCGCATGACCAATGGTCAAACCCAACAGGATTAGGGAAGCAGTCTCAAGCGCTCCTGTAAGGAAACAGGTTGGGGTAGTGGGTGGGTCATAAAACGTGGACTTTCCCCTGGAGACGCTTGTTCGGAACCATTTGAACTTCGAGTGAACTTCTAGCCATTCTAATGCCTGGTACACACTACACGGTATCAGCCCGAATCTAGCCCGACGCAGCGACGTACGGTGTCGGCATGGGTTGTAAATGACAAGGAGTGTCATAAGCGACAATCCATCGTTTAATCTCGTGTAAATTAGTGCCTCATATTTAACGATGTTCGAAGCCGCATGTGTCGTTCACGACTGCCCCCGTCACAGCCGTCACTTTGAGTAGCTGCTGCCATAAACAACTGTAGGGCAACACCCCAGCCTTTTAAATATTTCCTCTAGGGATGTTAAAACACAGAGCAAAAGGGGGGAAATGATGGTGTGAAACAGCAGAGGCACTTTTATCAACCTGCCGAGTACTGCCATTAGCATCAAGCTAGCAAAGAATGTTAACTTACCGGAAGTAAGAAAATTCAAAAATAGCGGCGGGGCTTTTACTTACCAAAACTGCAGAGGCTACCTGCTCAATTTGAATCAGACTACATCATAAATGGGCCGTTATTTATTAATCCCTCTGTATCTTTATATATGTACTTTTTATCCACTCCTGTTTGCCTTGATAAAGTTAAAGCATCGCTCCCTCATTTCAAACTCAACACTTCCTGTTTGTCTTTCAAATTAAGACAAACATTTGCGTATGGTACTGGAGATGTCGCTCCTGCCATCTGGTGGCGCTTTTTTACATTACTACAACAACACAGTGACTTAAAGTGCAACTTGCAGGTTAATTTTTTTTAAAAATATATACATAACCTTGTCTGAAAATTACCATATGAGAAGTTAATTCACAATTTATTATGGTTTACATGACATAAGGGCACAAATTCAGAGGAAAAAGTGGCTCTTTTTTTAGCTCCTCTTCTAAAAACGCTTTTTTTTTTTCAACATCGCCTGATACTACCTCAAGAGAGGGACTCTGCGTCCTTGACCCTGCCTCTGTCCAATGCGCAGTAGTAGGTGGTAGTGAGTCTGAGCGGTAGTAAACTTGTGAGTTAGTATTTTTTCGGTTGTTAACAGTGCATTTCACCATTTGTGATTATGCCGAA
>NC_065511.1:5933393-5949173 GCF_006386435.1 Epinephelus moara
TACGCTACGTCACTTCCGGTTAGTGGGTTTTTAGATGCAGAAGCAAAATTCTCTTGCAAAAACGACCCCAAAAGTCACTGTAGTGTGTCTATGTTTTTATTTTTTGTTTTAATCGAGTTTCTACATCATTTTCCTACTTTTATTCACCATGGTCTCCAACCTGCAAGTTGGGCTTTAAATAATAGTAAAAGTAATAAAAATAAGACAAGAATAACCCGATGACATCGCACACGTCATGAGAGACAACCGGTGATGATCAGTGTGGACCATAGTGTAGTGTGTCATGTCTGTCGGCACGATTTTATGACTCCACAATCGTGTAATATGACATAGTGACTTTCAGAATGGACAGAAATGTCATGTAGTGTGAACCAGGCATAAGGTATGGCCTCACCATATGTGTTTTCCTAAACCTAACCACAGTAATTTTATATTAATTACATAATTGTACTTTAAGGATGTAACATAACCCATCAGGCGCTAATGCGTAGGATATCATATAAACAGTTGTGTCTGCATTTTCGTAAGATATCATATGAACGGTTCTATTAGGTTAAGTTGCCTCACACCTGCCTGCAAAACTGCATCCAAATTCTAAATTACTTTCTTAGTGTTTTTATATATACATATATATATACATATATATACTTTATTAATCCCCAAGGGCTTCCTGTTAAATATCGCATCCATTTCAAGATTATGCTTTTCACCTTCAAGGCCCTTCACAATCAAGCCCCTTCATACCTGTCTGAACTCCTTAATATCTACACACCCTCTTGTACCCTTAGATCTTCTTCTGCACTCCAACTCACATCACCATCTGCCCGCCTGACTACCATGGGTTCTAGAGTCTTCAGCCGTTCTGCCTCTCGCCTCTGGAACTCTCTCCCCCACGACATTCACAATATTGACTCCCTTTCCATGTTCAAATCCCACCTGAAAACCCACCTTTTCAGGCTGGCATACTCAGTCTGATTTAATAGAGGCACACATATTGATGATGCTTTTATTATGTTTATTGTATACCTAGTGTTTATAATTATGATTTTGTCTAGTCATTGATTAATTACTTGTATTGATTATATATTACTGAATCTTTGATTTTATGATCTATGGATACGTTTTGTTTTTTACTGTGTCTTGTAAGGTGACCTTGAGTGTCCTGAAAGGCGCCGATAAATAAAATGCAATGTTATTATTATTATTAAATTCAATCTTTTCACTCTGTTGTCATATGGCCCGAAATACACACACACACATGCACAAACAGGACCTTTCTACATGCATTAAATGGAGAGATGTCAGAGTGAGGGGGCTGCCCATGGACAGGGGCCCCGAGTGGTTGGGGGGTTCAGTGCCTTGCTCAAGGGCACCTCGGCAGTGCCCAGGAGGTGAACTGGCACCTCTCCAGTAACCAGGTTAGCAAACCACCAAAGGAGACACAACATATAAAACAACTTACTTAAGTTACATAAATTAAGTTACTTAAATTTACTCTCCTACATTAAAAAAAAAACACAGGTGATTCCTGAATGTAGGTTGACCAGAGGTTAGCAAACACAACAAGGCACAACAGGTATATAGAACTTTGGAGGTACCAGAGAACATATTCCTTCTTCATTCCTATCAACGCTGCTCAGTGGTGTATGAAGTTGAAAAAAGTTTGACTTCCTAAGTTTAAAATTACTTCGATCTTCTGCATTATTAGTATCCACTGATTTACAGACGTCCTTTTCACATTGTAAGCCTACAGGAAAAAGTCTTCTTTGGCCTAATGGTATCAAATGACGGACCCGGAAATTGTAATTCCACTGTTTAGCCATAACAAAAATTGGCTTCAAAGCCCAGCACACCTCCTGGAGGCCTGATTCCTCCCTTCTTTTGTTGTAAGCTAGCAGCTACATCCTCCACCTGCAACAAGCTCACACATTCCAGAACAGTCTCTCCAATGAATGCACAGAGATTAAATTTATACCAACCGTCCATTTTCCCAGTCCAAGTTCTGGTAAGACACATTTCAAAGACTGAGTAGTACTAGAATACTGCAATGTATTTCCTAATCCCTAACCTGTAACCTTTTTCACGTTTCTAAACAAAGTCAAAGCATAGCATCCTACAGTTATTACCCTACAACAAATGAACACTATATCAATAATTGTAATAACAACAATAATGATAATAATAATAATAATGATAATATGTAATCATATGTTTGTAATATATGCTCTCTGCACTCTTTCTGCACAGACTTTCCCTCTTCACTCAACTCAAAGGTGTCCCTGGGAAAATGCATCACTCTCTTGTTGACCCATTGATTGTCATTTATGAGCACTCTCTATCACTTTTCTGAGTGGTGCATCTTTCAAAGGAAACCATGCTGGATTAAATGATGTTTACAAGTTTTGGGCAGATACACAGAAAACTCTCCATCTGTTCAATAATACTCGTAATAGTCTGATGCAACTGCTGCTGCAAGCCCAGCTTGCCCATGGTGCTGCAGATACTGGATTGGTCACATTATGAAAATCAGGAGTGATAACAGGACACTGGAATTTGCCATGTAATTTAGGATTAATGAAAATACGGGAGAATTCATTGGCAGTAGAGTCGCTGCCTCTGTAAATATATTTCACCACTGTAAATCCACCCTCATGTTCACTGACAAAGAAACATAGGGGTCTCCTGGATGACTTAAGAATATGTTTATGTTATAGCCACCAATTTTCAGAATTTCAACACCTTTTCTGACAGTCTTATGTTTTTCTTTTGTTTGATATGGCCAGTTATCACCAGTTGGAACATCGATGTTGCACAATACTGCAAAGCTGTGAAATTATATGCTCAGTGAGAACTCTCATTAACAAACAATGCCAGCATTTTTTAAATAATTTCTCCACACATGGCAACTATTGTATGATCAAGGTTATGGAAGTAAATTTTGCGCTGGCGAATTATCCAGTGATGACTGTCCCTGTAACAGATGGCTTTCAGACACCAATTTGTCTTAGCCACCATTGCAGAGCTGGAGCTGTGGTAATTTCAGAATATTCAGTTGTTTGTAATTGGGAACAAACACCACATTAAAGTTGAAAAGTTGATCCAAAAAAGATATTAGTCAGGGGCTTACAGTGTATAGCATAATTTCTCCATTAGTAGAACACTAACTCTTGATTTTCATTCCTTTCATTTACAGGCATTGTGACTAAATATTGTATGTAGGCATGTCATATTGTTTTTATTGTTATTTAAATTCAAACTTGTGATATTTGCCTGTATGTCCCAACACACAATATGAATGGTTGGAGGTGTGTCAGTGCAGTAACTGTGTTGATGGGGCATTTTGAGCATTTCCTCTAAGAAAACACTGATTACATTTTAAAAGTATTAACAAGCAACGACTTTAATCTGGGAGGCCGGTGTTTGGTCCGAATATGATTGTAAAGCCTAAACCCTTTTCTTTTGTCCTAAACCCAACCACGTGTGTGTGGTGGCCAAATGTAACCACGTGCGTTTGTTGTTGAAAGAAAAAAAATGTCAATTAGCAGAGTTTTACTGATCTAGTGCGTTTATTTTGAAAGAGACTGTATGCAAACTGTACATTTCCTGTGTAAACGGAAGTATATTTTGAAAATAGCAACGCATGTCACAGGCAGAACTTGACATGGCATCCCAGAACGTCAACAAACAACGCACCCAGAGTACCTTGCACGTCACGTGAATGTGAAAAGCCCATGACCAAATGTCGATATGTGATTAGGTCAAAGTGAGAATGTGTTGGTTTCACAGCATTAATTAATGATTTGTTACAGTGTGTTTCAGCTGTGTGTCACATAGAGACACTAAAGGGTGCCCTGTGCATCGCTAAGAGAGGCCAAGATTGTGACAATGCGTAGGGATCTGATGATCTGGGAATGAATACGGGTTGATTTTACTGCCTATTTTTTTAGGATTTTTTGAGCAGATTGGACATCTGTGATACTGGAAAGATTAAGTCACACTGATTTTAGCAGGTGTGAATTTTCATGTCAATTGTGTTCCAAAGTTAAACACAGACAATGATTATTACCAAAATGCTTGACGTTTGTACAAGACTGCTTGCCTTGTATTTTCATGTACACAGGTTTTTATCTTTGTCTTTCTATCTGACAAACAGTTATTTTCCAATGCAGCTGATCACTTCTGTACTTTGTCTCTTCAACCAGGACAGTTTTATGTCCATTCAAGCCTTGGAAGTGCTCCAAGTGCCAACATTGTCTATGGAGGAAATATAAAATGGTTAAAACCACATATGCTCAAGACTAACAAAGCAAGCTTTTAATATCCCACTACTATATCTGAATGACCATGGGCCTTGTGATAGCAAAAGCACCCGGATCCAGGGGGATTCAGTAACAATATGAGACACTGTAAAGCGTTTTTCTTCAGAGAGCCGCAGATGTGTGTTTAAAAGTGCGGCTCTCCACTGCTACAGCCCTCCAGTGAATACTTCTGACAGCCTGCAGATGAATGGACAGAGAGGAGGCCTGGGGAGTTGAGGGTGGGGGGTCGGGTTCTGGGATCAATGTGCTCTGATTGGCCAGCGAATCAATCAATCAAGCCCTTGGGGAGCAGTGGAGAGCAACGGTGAGAGATTGAAGTGTTTTGTTTGGGTTAGCCCTATGGCCTGGCCCTGCTGGCTCAGTGTCAGTCAGAGGGAGCTTTATTTACTCCAACTACAAGCACTCTACTGTAGGACCCTTTTGAAGTCTAGACGTAATCCATACACACCACTGCAAGAGTACTGCACGTCCCTCCTGTCACAAGCGATTACGACAGAACAGGCTGATTCTGATCAATGCTCCCTTACAGTGATTTCAACAGTGGACTCTTTGGAAATGCTCTTTTTTTTCAGGGGCATTTATTTTGTCTGTGTGCTGGAGCTTAAAGCAAACATCTAAACAGAAAGACCTCTGACAGCAGCAGCACTGTGGAGAAGTTTCTACTTTCATTAGTATTCATCTCATGGGAGAGCCCTATTTTGCTTGCCATAATGAGTTTGAAGGAATTAATAAGCATCAGTTAAGCAGGATGTACTATAATTGGAAAGCTGAGCATTTGGAATGGGTCCGTTCACACATGAGAAACACTGTTTTTCCTGCTGAGAATCTCTGCAGTTCCATAGAAAGGGATGTGGCCTGGAAATGTGGAGATGAAACACTGCAGACAGGTGAATCTGTGTCAGAGAGGTGACTGTAAGTTTGAATATGAACACGCATGGAGTCTAATGAGAAAGTTGCTCGCTCGTCTGTGTGGACACGCAGATATGGAAATGAAACAGAACAAGTGAGATGAGGACAGAAGGAAAGAGAGAGGAAATCCTCCACTGTGAGGACATTGTGCTTGCTCTTGTCTTAGTTAGAGTTAGTCTAGGGTTAGGATTAGTTTTAAAATCCAAAATAATTCTTTTCCAAACCCTTTCTCCAGAAGTTCTATTCCCAAACTCTCTCTGAGATTCCTTCAATCAGTGGGCCTCATTTACAGATGTTTGCCTATTTAATCTCTCAAGTAAGAGAAAAACAGAATGAGAGAAAAATTGAAAAAAAACATGCATCTGATTCATGACGTGTGCAATCAGAAGCATTGTTATAATGCAAAAAAAATGCAAAAGCCCTGGAATATTAAAACAGTGGTTTGACTTTGTAGCCCTGAATAACATTTAAGGAATGGTATGACAGACTGAAGAAACAGTATCCAAACCTGGCAATTGAGCCCTGGTGGGCAACCAGCATGTTTGTTACTGAGTCAAGTCTAAGATGGATGTACACAGTGAATACAGGATTCATGGAGATGCACGTTTGTGCGTTCTCATTCTGAGGTCATCAGAAAAGTCACACCGAAGGCGCCCTTTAGCATCTGTCAGGGACGCACAGGAGTTTCAACTAACTCCACCAACGCTCAGAGCAACCAATGTGGTATAAAGAGTGAGAAAGTCCATGCAGAGTAAGAGGACGGGGAGGCAGATGGGTCAAATAAACAGACAGGCACCCAGGACATCGCAGTTTGCCACCCATGTGAGACAAAAAGTCAGTACTGTTTTAACGTAATGTTACAATGTCAGCTGACATAGGCTCCAGCCCACCCGTGACCCCAAACAGGATAAGGGGTTACGGAAAATGAATGAATGAGAGAATGAATACTGATACGATACCTCTTATTATTATAAAAGGCTTCAGTGTTCTAATGTAGGGTAGAGCAGTGTGTCAAGATTTATGAAACTACTGTATACTTGAATATTTCTTGCCTGAGCCTCTCTCTCATGGGTCTGTTGAAGCATGTCCCTCTACTTCCTTTTTATCAGTTGCAGCTCCAAGTTCTCTTTTGTGTGTTGTTATCCTTTTTTTCTCTTTTATTAAACCATCATGCTATTATGTGTCAGATTATACTAGTCAGGTTGCATGCTGTGGTGTGCTCTGCATGTGCAACACATACATATATTGTTTGAGTGAAAAGCAATGGAGAAAAAAGACGTACTTGCACTGGATGTGTTCACGACAAAAAGTTTGCACAGACAGTTTTACTCTTGAAATAAAAATAGGTCAATGTAGAAGAGAGAAAGCAATGCCTTTTTTGGTGTTGATCCTGTTGATGGTAGAATTTATCTTCAAAATGAAAACATGGTATCTTTAGTGTCAATATTTTGGTATCAATCCACCCAGCCTGACTAACCACAACTGCTTGACAACAGTAACCCTGTGTTACAATGTGTTTCACCCAGGAGATTGCTATGTCACATACCAACACCAAAGAGTGCAACTCATGGAGACATTAAAGGATGCCCCTCTGTGTCAGTATCACATGACAAAGCAACGCTATTTGAAGACCTGGGATGAGAACCTCACAATCAAAGTATTTCAATTGTATTCCTGCAATGACTGTATCGAGCAACTACAGCATAATTAATCTTTTTATGGTTATGTTAAGACACACAAGGTACTTGGAAAAATTGGATAAGGTTTTAGAGAAATGGAAAGAAATACTGAAGAGGCATGAGCAGAAAGATTACTTTTTTATTATATTGTTTTATTAACTGAAACCTCATTCTTGGTATATGTTGTAACTGGTGTTTACCATTTGTCAGTTGTGTAATATTTGCTATTTTATGACCCAGAACTTATCACAAATCAAAATAGGAACCTTTGGTCATTGGCTGTGACTCAAGGGTTCATCTTTTCCTCATATAGCATTCTTCGTTATGCCCTTGCAGTCATCTTGGCTGGGCAGCCACTTCAACAAAGCTTTGCAACAGTCACCTCCATTTTAAAAGAACTTGTCTGAGTGTGAATGGATGAATATCTTAAGTCTTGACGATGAGTCTGCAACCCTTTCCACCTTTTTTATTAATCAATTATTATTGATCTGAGGTCTTCTCAGAGGGCTTTCCTTCATGCATGATTCACATCACCTGAGGCACTTTGCAAGAGAAAACTCAAAAAGAGTGATTTTTTATAAGTTAAAGTAGCTCTAATCCACAACTCCAAACTCATTACATTGATTGGACACCAGGTTTGCAAATAACTAATTTAAAAAGCTTTTGTTGAGGTGATGGGCCGAGGGGTTCACTTAGTTTTCCCATCTACACTTTGGCTGTTTTAATGATGTATTTGGTATGAGCATGTATAATAATATTGTGTGTTATTGGTTCAAACTGATTGTTCATTGTTTGTAACCTAGATGAGGTTCAGGCTATATTCGAAGACAAATTCATAAATAAATGCATGTAATTCCAGACAGTTCACTCTCTCTTTCTTGGCACTGTAAATGAGCACTTTAAAAGCTTAACAGTCCGTTACTCTTGTGTGCATGCGTGTGTGACTAAACCTCCTATGGTAACAGTCCTTCAGAGGCATGCTGCCTGACCCAGAGCCAGAGAGCCGTGATCAGTCAAGAGAGAAATCCATCAGCACTTCATCAATCTGATCAAATGGCAGTGGACACACAGTGACCGCAGCACTTGCAGCCATCGCCACCTTCTTTACTGATCCCAAGGATTTGTTGAAATGTAACGATCCCAGCAGACAGAGAACTCTGAACACTATGCAGAATTTTCCTAAAAGAAACGTATAGACTCGTACTAAAGTAATCCCTCTCAATCATCATTTACGACCCACACTCAGTGTTTGGCGGTGTATTTATCTACGGAGACTCTGCCCTCTGTTTGTATTTTCTTCTTTTCTTCTCTTTTGCTGTAGCCAGGACGTTCCTGGGCACATTGCTCACAGTGGCACCCCCAGAAATTAGGGCCAATAAAAATCTTGGGATGTCCATAACTGAATTACAGGAATTCTATTATGCTGTTGAAGTATATAGGCAAGTTGAAAACTATGTTGATATGAGAGTTAAGGCTTTGCATACTGATATATTTTGGTTTCTTATTTCATAGTCAGTATTACTAATTATCTGATGTATAGATTAATACTGGTACAGTTAACATTTCAAGTTCTGAAACAATCCTGTTTTAATGTGTAATGTATCAGTCCATGTTAGGCAAGTGATTGTTCTTCAAATACGCTGGCTTGGGGTGATTGCAAGTTTCAGGGAGACTTACAGGTACTCATTGAACGCATTTTGAATCAGATATCTTGGGGTGAGAGTTAATGGAACCCCTCTGGAAATGGCTATACCAGTTGTTCCCTCACCAAAATTTATGCTAACTTTGTAACTCTGAGCATTATTTAGAGCCCTTCTCGACAAGCTATGTCAACATGGTTGGTACCAATATATGCCTTAGGTTGTATAGTTTCACAAGATACTACTACCCAACTTAAACAACAGGCACGCCACAGTGTTTTCCAGATAATAATGTCCTCCAGGGGGGGGTTGGTGGGATCAAATGTATCAGGGTGTTCAGAGCACCCCCTGCTGCCCTGTTCAGGACACTGAAGCCCATTTCCACCAAACACTTTCAGTATGGTACCTTTGGAACCCAAAAGATTTGTATTTTTCCATCAGTTGCAAGTTTCCGCTTTAACTTCATACATTACAAAGGAAATCACAGTGCTTTACACTGTACACTCACAATTTGTTGCATTTATCTGATGATAGTCATTTTGCAGATGAAGATTTTACAATATCTTGAAAACAAGACTAGAGCTTGTAATGTGCTGTTTTCAAAAGATTTGAAAACTTCTAAAGGTGAAAATAGATATGTGCGTTTCAAATGTTGTAACGTCACTGCCCTCATACATCAATGCGTCCTTTATAATGGCATAGATATGGTCAATAGATGGCACTAGTGGGCAGAGTCAAAAGTTTCACACAAGAAATGAAGCGAGGAGGCGGAGGAGGTTGCAATAGTGTACATTTAAATGGAGAAGCACTGTAGATGGTGGTGATCTGTGTGACCATCATATACATCCCAAAAATCATTGTCTCCTATAGACACCTATTTTCAGTGGTCCTGCTCAGTTTCATCTGTATCGATAAGCTTTCAGATAACGTGCACAAATACAGATGAAATGAACGCACAGACAGAAGGCTTCACCCATCTCCATATCTAATGTTGAAGATAAATGAGCCCTCTCTGTTTTTTGATCATTTCTAAGTGACAGCGACAGGGGTGATTTTACAGGAAGCTGTTGTTGAGAAGTGTATCACATTCATCTTTACAAAAGTTTCCCAGAATATTTTCTATGTGAGGAAATGTTATCATTCAAATTTTATGAAGAATAGAAAGACTGGGTTGCTTTTAAAGATGAATGCACAATATTTCACTATGACTGGTATGTTTTATAAACAATTATAATCAATTTGTAATAAATACACTACCGTAAACATATGTACATGAGGAAAGAACTGTGGAAAGTGTGTGAATTATGACAGGTGAACACCACCTAATCTAACTTCAGATATGGCTGATACCTTTATAATCAACTGGTTATGCACACTACTTTCATTTCTAAACTACTTTACAGTTTACACAATTTTGGAAATAGAGATAACAACATACTATCTCAACATCTAAAACAATAGAGTTACAATTTTTTAAACTTGAGATCCATTTACTAATTCTTTTCTGAGCTTCCCAACAAATGTCTTGGCCTTCATTGGCAAATGCTTGTCATAGAGCTGATTATGTTTATCTGACCTTTTGTTCCATTAAATAGTAGAGTGGGCATCATCACCGCTGTCTGGAGCCAGACTAAGTGACAGTTCTATCCGGACCTGTGACCAATTTCTGACAAATTCATGAGAATAGTTAATATTCTTTATGGAGTATTGCTTTTTCCTGACAGCTGCAGCTATAGACCATGGGCGCAGCTAATCCAGTTAATACGGCAATAGCTTCCCTAAATGGAGCCACTCAAATTGATTGTTTACCGTGCTTGAAAGTTCAAGAAAGAAAGACCAACAGCATAAGAGAGATATGAGAGAGACAACAGCATGGAGCACGAAGCAACTGATCCTGTTACTTTGTGGCTCTGAGACTGTTCTCCCTAGTCAACCAAAGTACTACACACCATGACCACATTTGGCAAGTGTGAGTTAGCTACTGACAGGGCACAGGCCCATTCCTTTCTTAGGAAAGGAAGTAGAAAAATGTAAAACTAAATGAATAAAGACAAATGACACTGCTCAAAGCTCTGTTTGCACTTTTTTATTGGGAAAAAAAAAAAAATCGGAACTGTTTTCTTTTACTTGAAATCCAGGCTTTAAAACCTGTTACCACCTCCCTGTAACATGAAAGTAGGCGAGACCTGGAGGGAGTCCTCTCAAGCCAAAGCACTTTGTGCTACTAATTTTATTCAGGGTAAAGATGGCTACTGTTTTTTCAGTGTGTCTCATTCACTAATATGTGTGTCGACATGTTCTCACTTTGTGCACAAAAGAAGTGTGCATGCAAAATTACCATTGGATTCATGGAACGTGCCCACCAGCCATTGTTCTTACCAACGTGCTTACATTAGTAAATCATAGTCATTCTAAACTGCCTGCTATTTTCATTCAGTATACTGCCACACCCCCATTTCTTTACATGTAGAAATATATTTCCCTCAAGGTGTATCATGGAGAAAGAAGTGAAATTGTTTCTACAAACATATTAAAGGTCCAGTGGGTACGATTTAGGGGGATTTGGTGCCATCTAGTGGCAAGGATTGCAGATTGCAAGCAGCCGCAACTTTTACTGGTTGGAATTATTTCGGTGTTCATTGTTCCGGAGGTTTTTAGCAAAATCATCCGCAGATTTTAAATCCTCTCCAAAACAAACAGACCAGGTGATTTAAACCATTAAAAACACAGAAAAAAGCTGTTTCACGTTACAAATCAGTGTTTCTTCTATGCTATTTGGCATGTCAGAGATGGCCTGTTAATTTGTCCTCATCTTTTTTTCTTTTTTTTTTGGACGACTTAATGAATGGCCCCATCTAGAACCAGTGTCTGGTTGGTCCCTTCTGGGCTACTGTAGAAACACGGCGGTGCAACATGGCACACTCTGCAGACAAGGACTCGCTCCCAATGTAGCTGCATAAATGCCTCATTCTAAGGTATCGAAAACACAACAATTCTTTTCAGGTGATTATATACTAAAGAAAACATAGTTATTATTACATTGTATTACATTTCTGTCGAAATAGCCCCCTAAATCCCACACACTGGACCTTTAAGGCCCTAACCAGTGCCAAGCTGTCAGTGAGTGTCTGTGAATGTGTGTGATAAGCCGTTCTTCTCTCTCTTCAAGCATTTTCTGTGCCATCTCCTGAAGGCATGGACTGCATATCTTGCAAGGCTAGTTATCTTAACACCTGCTTGTAGGTAAATCTGAATTTTTTATATCTCCTGGATGGCTGTTAAAAATAATAATAATAATTTCATGGTAATGAAAATTGGTTGGAGTAGCCATCATTACAGACAGACTCAATAAAAACCAAGCCTGTTACATTTCAAGATGAACATCCTTATATACTCCACTGTCAGCTAGGACTGGGACACTCAGTCTTTATGAATAGGTATTCATGATGATAACTGATGACTATGAAAGGGCCTCAAATAAGTGCATTCATAAGTAAATTAATAGTTTTAAATATTGGTGTCTGTTAAAGCTTTTTTTATGAATGCAGTTTTATTATGATATGCATTTAGTTAAAAGGTGTGTGTTGACATTTTCTTTCATCTTTTGCGCCTACGCATGGTCTGAGGCAGTTCTTCATTTGTTTGCATGGTTACTTGATCAATGGGAAAATTTATTTCATTTATTTCTAACTTTAAATTAACGCAAGTTTATTGTATTTAGCAAATTATTTCATTTTGTAATGTAATATCAGATTAAAAAGCTATGAAGTGTTGGCAATTGAAGTTTAACGTGTGCATTCTGAGATGCACAGATACATGCGTCAATGAGGTGAATCACACACATATGTTCATCAGGCTAGAAACCTTATGTCTGAGTATGTCAGGATGTGAATCACCTCCCAAACACATGCTCAACTGTGCCTTACTTTTAGATCAGTGTTACACATGCAGATACCTCAGTGATGATACTACGGTAAATATCCAGCAAATAATACCAATTTCATATGCATTTCTCAAATCGATATCCCAAAGGAGAGGCTGGAAGACATTTTCTCTGATGTTATTATGCTGGCTTGACGTAAAGCTGTTATTGATGTGTTGTCACACTGTCTTTTCAACCTTTATGTGATTGTGAAAAACGTGTCATTCTATCTTAAGAACAGGTAAATTGAGACACATGGCTCTCTGCTGTCACTGACACCCGCAAATACCTTCATGTTTGCGCCTTTGTTTCATCATATTTGTTTTTTCATTTTATAATTTACATCAATCTAAAAATCTGATATCTATCTTAATCTGAAAATAAGACATGGATTTCAGGGAAGATCAGAGAATTATCAGGTTCTAGTGTTATGATAAAAAGATCTGTGTTTGCAAGGCTGCTGTATCTATGAAAGCATTAATGATGCTGTTGCACAAATAGTAAAGAATAAAACATTACCCTGGTATCCCACAAGCAGTGACTGACAGGTGCCCTGAACCACAGAATTTTAAGTCCCTGGTGGCTCAAAGACACAACAAACCACTTGAGACGAAGTCTTTATCTGTCCTGTCTGTATGGACTGATGTCCTGTAAGCACAGGGCCATGTCTTGATCAGGCCACACATCAAACCCTTTTCCCGCCACATACTCCCCAATCGATTGAACCCCCTCAGAAGTTATAAATGATTAATTATGACACTGGTAGTAGCATTGAAGGCAGTGTTATCATTACAACCCTAAAGAACAGCTTGGTGGGGGGGATATTGGCAGTAGCAGAAATCCATACTTAAATAAATAAATGTCAGAGAACATATAGAAAACGACATGTAAACGTGTTGTCTTACCTTACCGGTGTGCTGCCATGTTTGTTTATCATCTAACACTGCTTTCCAAAGCACGGCCGAAATATATCTCACCAGCTCTAGATAAAGCCCAGCTGGATACTAACGTTACTCCAGGTGGAGGTGTCTCGTCCTCGGTCACATCCAGACCTTGAAAATAAGGCTGCAACCGGTCCCATTCCTTGCAACAGAGGCATTCCTCTTCTGTGGGCACTGGGGCACAGCATTCACAGGTACACCACCAATCTCCAGAGCTACGCAGCCTTGCAGCAGCCATTCCTCCTCTCTCGTCCTCTACCTGTTGCACCTCGCTCTCTCTCCTCCTCCGTTCTTCAATTTCACGAAGCTCTTCCTCAGTGAATTCTGGCTCAAATAAACTGTTTACCATTTAGCTCTGCTTTCCAAAGCACGGCTGAAATCTCGCGAGAACAAGCAGCAATCTCATACCGTACCTGAAATCTCGCGAGAACAAGCATCAACAGCTGGAAGGCAGAACCAGACAGTAGCCTGAAAAGTTCATTCATTTATTTTATGAACGATTTATAGAATAATGGCTGACTTTTTGCCAGACTTTGACTTTGTGGAGGAGGAATTTGATTTTGCAGAGTTTGATGGCCGCCCTTATTTATTTGACTAAACTAAAAGACAGTTTATCAAGACTGTTTCTGAGCACTTTCAGTAAAATGTTTTGTTCCAATCCTCAAACAACTTACCGCAATAAAACGGTATTTAAAACAACTTCAACCATTTCACACTTCTCCTGAGCCAGGCCAGCTGACCACCGATGTTGTTATTAGTTTAATTTTGGTCCAATTCAGGCTGTGACATCAGGAGACCAAAACACAATGTCAAGACAACATCTAATGCCAACATCAATTTGACGTTGAGTAGAACAAATGATGTTGATATTTTGTTGGTTATAAGTTGTGATGTTTGGCAGGCTCTGTTCATACAGTTTCCTACGAAGAGTAATGCACCAAAATGTATGCATATCCCACATAATGATGAGCTAGTAAGTTGTGCATAACCCACATATTTTGGAAGGCTGCTTATGTGACCAATGTGCTGACAGGAGTGAAGAAGGAACTGGTCCCAAGCTGTCCTTGTAAAGTGGGAGGATGGGGTGGTGGATGAGTCACAAAACACAGGAACATCCCCTGGGACTTTCCCCTGGTGACCAGTTTGCAGAACTGTGTGAACTTTGAGTCATTTTAAGGTATGTCCTTACCAAGTTTCTTTTCCTTAACCTAACCACTGTAACTTTATTTGGCTAAATCTAACCTCCTTTATATTTTAATTACGTAACGTCATTTGTGGGGCACTTTTTCATGGGTTATCATACAAACTGTTGTACGAGGATACATTTTGTTAAGTAACCAAAATCCAACATACACCAAATGTCTCATGCCAATGTTATCTTGACATAAAATAACAACATCTAATTGTAAGGTATGGAGACCAAAACCCGATGTCCACAAAATGTCATTTTGTTAATATCCACACCACATGAATTCCAAATGCCGTTAGACACTTAAAATATCAACAACCTGATTGTCATTCCAACCAAAATATAACCTCTGTCCAACGCAAAAGTCCAACATTTTTCTGACGTCATATAATCGCTAAACTTTTTTGGAGCAGTCCCTTGCAGTCAAGCATTATTAAGACTTATTACATGTATGACTTACATTTCATATTTGTATTATCCCATCCTTACAAACTAATAACAGGGGAGATCATAAATGGAGTACAAAATGGCAAACTTACTTTATTAAAGCTTTAATAAGGAGATACTCTTATTATTATTGTTATTATTTTTACCATGTGAAGGTAAGAACATTAAGGGTATTGGATTAAACCCACAAGAATGGATGTGTGGTCCTTTGTAGCTATATTTTCAGCAAGGATGGTGCAATGATAAGCAACATATTTTATTAGAGACATCACTGCTTTTCAAGCAGGGATTGTGTCCCAAACCCCAGGTATTTTAAGCCAAAACATGATCTTTTCCCAACCATAACCAAGTGGATTTTTTGCCTAAACCCAACCACACATTAAAGGGGAACTATTGTTTTTTTCAACCTGGGCTCTATTTTCCGATCTACTTTTGTCTAAATGAGTGATAGGATGTTCAGTATTTGACATTTCTCTAGTATGAAGCTAGGGCTGACCTGCCTGTAGCCCGTGAGCGCACGCTATATTAAATAATAGGGCACTCAGACAGCGTCAAACAATGTCAAAATACGTCCACTAAAAGTCCATTTTTTTCACACAGATAGTCTGGGATTGTTAGTATAATTATCCGACAACATAACGGAAAGGAGAAATGAACGTCTGTGTTTACCTTTAGCTGGATTCGGACATGTTCCTCTGCCTGTTGCAATTTTAGTATATGTGCTACCGAAGTAA
>NC_065511.1:5949232-5983165 GCF_006386435.1 Epinephelus moara
GAATCCAGCTAAAGGTAAACACAGATGTTCATTTCTCCTTTCCGTTATGTTGTCAGATAATTATACTAACAATCCCAGACTATCTGTGTGAAAAAAATGCACTTTTAGTGGACGTATTTTTAATATATTTTATAAAGATTTTTTTGGGGCATTTTTGCCTTTATAGATAGGACAGTTAAGCATGAAGGGGGGAGAGAGAGGGGTAATAACATGCAGCAAAGGGCCACAGGCTGGAGTCGAACCCGGACCGATGCGGCAACAGCCTTGTACATGGTGCACCTGCTCTATCCACTAAGTCACCGATGCCCCTAGTGGACGTATTTTGACGTTGTTTGACCCTGTCTGAGTGCCCTATTAATTAGTATAGCGCGCGCTCACAGGCTGCAGGCAGGTCAGCCCTAGCTTCATACTGGAGAAATGTCAAATATTGAACATCCTATCACTCATTTAGACAAAAGTAGATCGTAAAATAGGGCCCAGGTTGAAAAAAAAACATTAGTTCCCCTTTAACCACAGCATTGTTTGAATGTAAAGAGACATAAAGTTTATTGCATCCACTGGATAATAACACTCAAATGTAATGTGTCCATAGTTAGCAGAAAAGTTCAATGTCAACATGCCTGTGTGGGGGGTCCAATGTCAACATTTTATTCTGGCAATTGGGCTGAGCGTGGCTAAAAACTCCACTGCAGAAAACTAACAGAAAATCATCAATAAGAAGATTTAATCTTCAGGAGATCATGAATATGCTCAATAATTTCCATCACTGCAAATTTCAGTGCAATATGGCATGCAGTTGCCAAGATTTCCTTCTGTGAAACAAAGTTGGGCAAACAAGCAGACCATTCCTTATGGGATAGATACTAGAGCAAAAGTTTTTGGTTGACTTGACACATTCTTGAAAAACGTGTCTGTGCTGCAGAAGAAGCCCATTTGATAAACGTGCTGAGTCAAACGGTCGAACTGATAGGTAGCATGACTTCTGTTTGCCTTGCTAAAACAGCTCTGTTTATGTGTTGCACTCCTGCTCCTCCTCCTTCAGTGGGTAAAGGCCATGTTGAGCTAAGAGACTGACAGTCTCTGAGGCTCAGCGGAGTTCAAAGACAGATTTACACAGAACGTGGATATAAATACCAGAGTTCCTGATTCCAATTGATTTTATCACAAGAGCAATGGTGGACTTCCACAGCTTAGCAAAGCTGCCTATGACAGATTAAACATTTGTTCCTGCATAGGCTAAGTGTGACAGTTCCATAAACTGGCCACTGTGCCACTACTGGCGTCCAGATCAATACTTAGGATTTCACAGTAAATTGCAAACAAATCTCCTGCTGAATTCAAAGAGAACAGAGGACAGCTGAACACCTTCTATTTGCTGTGATTGGTTTACTGCCTGGACAGTGTCAAATGCAAAGATGACTTCTGTACTCCTTTGAACTCCTCGAATGAGTTCATGAACAACATGTCAGCCTAATCCTTATCCATGAAGTGAATAAAGGCCCTATCTAATCCCGCCTCACTGGTCTATGACTAAACTCGGGGCCCTGCAAGGCTACAGGCTGGCCTTTCCCACGTCTCTCCGGCAGGCCCTGGCATCATCCATCTCAATTTTCTCTCCCTCGGAAAAAAAGACAGAAATTAATAATAAATCCTGCTTCAGCTCATCTTTTCTGTTGAGTGAAAATTATTTATGAGGAAAAATACGTTAGCTTCCCCCGGCACCTCCACCCACCCCCAGCCCTCAGTCCCTGTCTGTTGTTGACAGTTTGATGGCGATCAGTGTCAGAATATCAGTGCTGCAGAACGGGAAGCGTAGCATGACGAGCTCCGAGAGCATGTTCCATCTTTATCACAGCTGAGGCTCTGCTGCAGTAGACAAGTTTTTTTTTTTCTTTTTCTGGGGGGGGGGGGGGGTTGCAGGGCAGGGGGAGGCCAGATGGAGGCGATGAAGAAAAAAAACATGCCAAGGCAATGGGCGATGTATGAATGCAAACTGAATAATGTGGGGAACGATGGGGAAAAATGGGCAGTGATATTCATGAGGTAAAATAAGATGACTTGTGGCTAGAAGCTCAGCCAACCAGCACAGCTGCACTTAGTGGGAGACGCAAGACTTCATTATGCCTCAAACCGAGTGCTTTTGGAATCATCTAACACCTTCTGCAACCCCTTTTTGACAGTGGAATCCAGGAGGACTGCATCTGACAGTTTCTGAAACTTTTTGAAACAATTTGACAGTCAAACCCAATCCATGCAGCAGTTGACCAGGTTTGCAAAGGTGAGAAAGTAAGCAGGCTCTGAACTTCTCTCTGAAGATCTCTTTTCTGATTCTTCACACTTCTGTCACTTTTAGACGGTACAAAGTGTGAAGGGAGAAACAGTCCAAAGTGTTCTCTGTTATCTTCATTTCTATAATTTATCACACAAAGACTACAAAGGCAAGCATAGGCAGTGAATATTTGGAGAGATCATAGAGATGGAGGTGGGTTGCAGCCAGAAGAGGCTATGAGCTAGACTTTTCACTCCGCCTCCGAGTGTTGCCATTCAGAGCAGCTAAAAACACTTTTGCCTCTAGACATGGTTGGACAACCTAGTTTCATTTGAAGCTGTAGGAGCCACATTGAAGTTTATTTCTATTTACACAATTTAATGATTTTTCTATATTTGTGTTTACAAGTATGCACCCTCCAGAGGTGGTGAGGGTGTTGACCTATAGGGCTGTTGGAACAAATTTCTGGAGTTGAATATATATATAGAATGTTGAAAAACAAATTGTAGTAACAGTGTTAATTGAATGCTGAAAATACTATTTGCATGTGTATTTCTTCAGGCAGATAGTGACCACAGCAAACAATGCTATTAGCACCTTTGGTATAGTAGCCAATGTTGCTATTTACATCCATGTGTTTATAGAACACAGGACTTTCTCCCAGGACACCAGGTTTTGGAACCATGTAAACTTTGAGTAAGTCCTCAGCAGTGCTGGGGGTAATGTGTTACAAAAGTAACCTGTTACAGTAATATATTATGTTTTAGCAGTAACAAAGTAATATAATGAGTTACCAACAGGATTTCAGGTAATATTATTACATTTATAATGTCACGTAATGCATTACCACCAAAAATAAACTTTTGTTTTCATTTTTCATATATCCACACTGATCCGCAACATTCCACTTCCACCAGCGCACCACCAGAAAAAACATCCTCCTAAGGTTGTTGTGTGTTGTCATGGCATTATACACTACATTATAGGTCTAGAAGGGTGCCAGTGAGCTGCACATCTGGGACTGTGTGTTATCATGTTTAGTATGTTTCCAACAATACACCTGCAACGTCTACAACAAATCCCCGTCTGATTTAGCATCCAAAGGCTGCCTGAAAGCAGTGGGGATAAGGAGCTGTGTTGTTTTTTTCCTTGTCTTGGTGATCGGCATATCTGGATGATGTTAATATATGTTGGATGTGTTTCCATTCAGACCCCCTCCAACTGCAGAGCAACACCAGCACGTGTTGCGTAACTCTCTCCAGTGGTGCTGTAGCTGACCGGCACACCGGGAACCGGCAGGTGGGTCCTCCTGCTCTGGTGTATTTATTAATCACACACCAATGTCAACGTTTTGCTAACGTTAACAGTTGTTTATTGTGTTTCATATCATAGGCCCACAATAATTTATCCATATCTCATAATTTTCAGTCTCCTCTGGCCTCAGGCACCTCTGCCTGTGTCCAAGGCTATTCGTTTATTTTAAATGGTCAAGGCTATTTAACTGTTCTATATCATCACACTATTATTAATATAAGCAAGGGAGTTTAATCCAAAGTGGTAACCACTGTTTGTGAATGCATGAATGAATGGGTCAGACCTGCACAGCACTGGATTACAATACAAATACAATACAAACAATACAGACAGGTAGTGCGTGCATGTTCTGTAGGTAATCTGCTTACCTCCACTTGGAAGCATCATAAAGGCAATGCTGTTATTTGACATTGGGAATGTTAAATATCATAAATTAGTGACAATTCTGTTAAAAAATTATGTTCTATAAGTTATGTAAAAATGGGTTTTATTTATTAATCGTGATTGAGCTAAAACAATGGCCATGGTATTTGCTACCTACAGTGCAAAAAAGTAATATTTGTAGCAAGTAATATTTAAAACTATGTACAATACGAACACATTCTTCATACTTTTGTATTTCTTTCTTTACAGTTTTCACCAGAATGTTAATGAAGTGTGACAGTAATCTGTCAAACTAACTATGACTCTGTCTTCATCGGCAACTTGGTGTTTCATCACAGTTTCAACACACTGCATGGAAACACTATAGATTGCATTCGTTTTTTATATTATGTTAATTTTGCAAAAACATTCTAAGCAACAGTGAACGTTGAATGGTCTATTATTTTTGGAAAGAAGTCTGACACATTGCACCCACACTCTCTGTGGTTAAAACAGTAAGAAATTGGAATACCTCCATTTTTTGGCCACTGCATAAGCATGCTGAATCCTTCAAGGGTAGACTATGTCAGACTTCAATGCAACAGTTTTGCAATTTAGTGATACTGAAGACCACAACACAACCATCAGTTATGTCCTCTCAGAATTTTGGGGGTCACTGCTGACCAATTATCTCATATTCCTCCTTCAAAGACAGACTTCTGCGGAGGAGGCCATTCCTGTAATGGCACAGAGAAAGCAAGTTTGGGTTTACTCCAATCAAAGTGCTTCTTGGATGGTTAAACACTGTCTGAGACCCCAACCCTGACACCATTGCAACAACAGAACTGGGGAGGCTAAGTCCATTTCAGTAACTTTCCAAAACCTTCAATCAATATTCATGCCCACTTCACACAGCTATTGGCCAGGTATGTGAAGGCGATAGAGAAAGCAGGGTTGGATTTTTCTCTCTTGAGTTCTCTTTTTCCATTCTTTACACAACTACTTCTGGCACCTTTTGTGGGAACAACTGAATGCAACACTGTTAATGCCTTCCAAGAGAAGCTGTCTGAAAGTGTATGTCTGTTTTTCACCCTGCTTTTGTGGTGAAGGTGGCAATTTCAAACAGTTACACTTTTGCCTTCCAAAGACGGCACCTCGTACAAACCAGTCCTTCCAAACACAACCCCAACCTAAATAGTGAGGCTGATATCAGTGAGATACAATTACAAACGGTAACACTGTTACAGTGTAAAACTGTAAATATGCATGTATCAGTTCCTATGAATCCATCAGTGTGGGTAGGACATCTGAATGCTGCACTAGAACTGTGAACTCACTAACAATGAATACTATTATACAGAAAGTTAGTTACAAAATGTAAGTGCATGGTATGACTGTTGCTGAAGGGCTGCAGGCTTTCCTTCACAGGGAGGCTAAAGGCGACCCCTGTCAAGTTCTGAGACTAAACATGATGGATTGTGAAGCTTTAGGAGGCAAACTGTACATTCACTAACGACTCTGGGGCTGACAGAAATGGCTAGACTTGATTTACATGGGTTTTACCTCATATTTGATTTGTGACACAGTGTCATCTATATCTACCTACTTCCTATTTGTACTCATTGCCAGTGCTGCTATTGATAGATGCCTGGTGAAATCAGATAAGTGTATTTGTATGCAGAACTCAGTGATATAAGAAATGTTATAGATTGGATGGATGGATGGATGGATGGATAGATAGATAGATAGATAGATAGAAAGAAATTCTACTGTTACAGCAGCTTAGAGCAAGAAAAATGAAAGAGCAAACAAATGCAGATGCTTCCACACGGGTGCCCTGTATGGTAAAATTAATCTAATTCAAACATTCATACAGTCAAAGACAGCCTTGGATAAAATTCTGACAGTGTCAGAAATTCGGGATGACCATCTCAATGTGTGACTGCTGTTAAGGCCTACATCTAATTTCTCTGTGCTCATCCTTCCACATTTCTCTCAATCCCACTCTCACTTCTCCCTCTAATTAGCGGACTATGGACGTTCACTCCTCTAGTTATCCAATCAAATTTTGCCACGATCTCGCTCAGCCAATCAGGATGCCACTGCAACATTTAAATCTGCTCTCTCTTCTGCTGCTGTCAGATATCATTTTAGGCAAAATCTTTGCACCCTCCACCCCAATCACCTCCAGCCATCATATCCAGAGTCCAGGACAGGCTCAACAAAGGCTCATTCCTCTGCTCAGCCAGATCATCAGCACTTCGCCGTTTCTTCCTCTCATCTCATCTTCACCACCTCTACCACCAGCAACGTCTAGACCCAAGGGGGGTTCACTATTCGAACTATGGATTCATCACCCTCCTTAAATCTTACCATCTTTTTGAGGTCTAATCGCCAGAGACTTTCCACATTTTATTACCAACCAATAGAAATGCAGCATAAAATGACAACTCACCATGGAGGCAAAACGCACTAAAAAAAAGTGGGATTCCAGAAAAGAGGAGAACCTTGTGGAGTTATGGCAGCAGAAGCCTTGTCTGTATGTGTCCTCTTACCATGATTGCATTAAGGATGAAGCATGGAAGGGAATAGCGGCGAAGCTGCAGTTTGTTTGCAGCTGCCAGGTGAGCAACCTAGCAGCTAGCAAACACACAGAAACACAGCAGTATATAGTGCCCACAAAACTTAATATTTAATAATGTGACCCTCTATTTTGTGCTTCACAGTTGGATAATTAATAACCCGTGCAGCATCCTTGCACACTCAAGCTCTTGCATTGTACGTCATAGCCTGTAATTCAGTAGCCGCTGTCATCATACAGTCTGCGCACAACAAGCTTGATGTCGTACCAAAGTTTATTAGATCCATGTCGCACAGTGTAGCTTGTACTTAATTTATATGATTGCTAAACGGTCACGGTCTGTAGAAGGCTTAGATAGAGCTCTCCATCATCATCATCTGAAGACCAAATGACAGAATGTCTTTTGGGGAATGGTGTTCCATCCTTCCAGTAGAGTTACAGAGACTCAATGCCAAGGAGCACTGAAGCTGTTCTGCTGGCATATAGTGGCCTAATACCTAAGACATTATATATAGTTTTTCCTTACATGTGTCACCCATCTGTTTATATACATGTTCAAGGTGGAAATAGTGCCCGTATTACAAAATTAAATGCAAACATACTGTGGAGTTGTGGTGCAGTTATAGATCAAATAGTTGAAAGATGTTGAAAGGTGTATGAGTCCAGTGTGAGAGTGTTTTTATCTGTCTTTAGTCTGTCAAAGGGAAGTGTGAGGCTTCACCTCCAAACCCCTCTGTCCTGACATAAAGGGGACTGGTTGTAAAGGGAGATGGCAGCTGGCGAGAAGAACCTCCTGTAGCCATCCTTGTCACAGTGGAGCAGGATCAGTCTCTTACTTAAAGTGCTTCGCTTTTTGACCAGGAGGTTCTTAAGAGGATGTGGGGTGTGTTCCATGATGCAAAACAGTTTATGCAGTATCCTCCTCTCCACCACCATCCTTAACAGCTCCAGGATAGTTCCCAGAACAGAGCCGGCCTTTCTGATCATTACTATAGTTAATATTTTCTTTACATGGTGCAAGTTCCAAGAAAATAATGTTCGTCAAATCTTGAATCTTGAGTGGGCCAGAAATGCTTGATTATGACGAAAACGAATAATCCTACACAGGCTGTTCTCACAATTTTTAGGGTCCGGGCAGCTAAGCTTCTTTCTTCTTTCTTCTTCCGAGGAGATCATACTTCCCATGGGTGAAAACTCACCAAACAGCACAAAGGTCCAGTCTCATGCCAGATATCCTCAGCTGTAAACTCAAGTCAATAGTCCTGATGGTGGCGCTACAGCAAGTGTCTAAAGTTCAAAACTTTGAAAATTCATAACAAATCAACCATACGTGCTACAGATTTGCAACTTTCACCAAAATGTAGCCCCAATACTGAAGACACTTTTGTACAATTATTAAAAACTATGAAGTTCATCACTCTGTTTTTTTCAAAAACTGTAAAACTTCTTAAACCTATCTCCTCCCACAATTTTTGCTCAATTGACACCAAACTTGCTACAGAGCATCTTCAGACTGTCCTACAAAAACTATGTTTCTCAGATTTTTGATTTATCAAAAATTGAGCCTACAGTGCATCAAAATGTTTGACTGTAAATGGTACTGTAAACATATACATGCAAATTCTTGCTAAATAAATCTTCAATGTTCATGAAAAAAATGACAAAATTCTAGAGTCATGGTAGATGATGTGGCAAATTTCAGAATTTCATCTCAAAAACTGAATTTTTGACAGCATTTTGAATTTTGCTCTAATGTGAACAATTGGAGTCAATGTAAAAATGGCAATTTTAAACATCAGTTATTCACTTATGGAGCAATTCAACATCTCCATGCTGTCTAGATGCAATATGTGTATTTTCAGATTTTTGTTTCGATAACTGAATTTTTTACAGTGGTTTGAAATCTGCTTTTCCATGCATGGATGGCTGCTAAACCTGCACGTCTGGCTTAGTCAATTTGTGAAGCTACACATGAATTGTCACTGACTAATTAGCTCAGTGAGATAGAAATTGATTCTTAGTCTCAGAGGTTGAGAGTTCAAGCCTCAGCTGATGCAAAAGGCAGATTGTGTTGCTAAATTCCTATATGTTTTCCAATTCTTCTGCTTGTTGCTCAGAATTGCCTAAAAATGCCCAGACCTGACCCATCGCTGCGCAGCAGCTATAATTTTTTTATGTTTTCCTATGAAAAGCAATACACCCAAATTTGTACATAAACCATGTCTTTTCAAAGGCTGCGATCACTTGACCAATGTGCTGACAGCAGTAGACAAGGAAGCAGTCCTGAGTGCTTGAGTCGTTTTTAGGTACATCCTCACCATGTTTCTTTTCCAAAACCTAACCTCAGTAACTTTGCCTTAATTGTGTAACCTTATGTTAAGGACATAACATCTTTCATGGGGCACAAATTCGTAGGATATCATACAAATTGTTATGCATGCATTTTTGTAGGATATCATACGAAATGTTGTTTGAGAATATGTTTTCCTGCACACTGTTGATCACTTGTACTTACTGTATTTGTGATGTCTTAGTCCTCAGACCTTCATGGGGTAAAAATGTACCAGCTAAAGATAGAATACCTGATAAATTATACATGATGAAGATCTTTACCTAAAATCACTATTATAAATCATTGGATGAAATTTTGCTCAAGGTCCAACAACTAAAACACTGTGATTAAAGTATTAATAACCATTAGTAAGGTGCTCTAGATCAACTGTGTGCAGGACTCTTAAGCTTCATCATGTTTAATCAATGGAAAAACTGTTTTAACCGCAAAAAGACTAGGAGGAATTGGGGGTTTGGTCGAGGCCAGCAACTTATTTACCCCTTCCCCACAGGAGGTTAATCCAACCTTGCTCGTAAGGTATTCTAGAATCACTTGTCTTGTGTTATGATAGCTTACACAAGACAAAACGATTTTCATGTTCTGACACTTTTGTTCCAGATATCCCATGCCTATTGGATAGGGACATTATCACTTGAACTAATTTTGTCTGAGAAGTTCCATAAAAAAAGTTATTTCTGAATGAGGATACGCAAGCTTGGCTTCCTCTTTTAAATGATTTAACTGGTATAACTGGACCAGCACTGGTGGTGTGTGAAGAACTGGAGGTCTGGGGCATTCAAATATTTGCATATTTATAGTTTCTAGAATTCTAATATGATAGAGTAAATGTGCATTTAAGCCTTTTTAAATTGTTTACTGAACATTTTTATTGTGGAATTGAGTTGTGGAATAATCTGATTTATACTCTAGCTATCATTGTTCAGTCTGTGTTCTATCTCTGTGAGCCCATGCAAATCTTGTACAGGCACTTGTGAATTTGTTTCCCAGAGCGTTGTCATTATTATTCAATGGTCTGTTTGTGCAGAACAGTTTGTACCTTTTTCATACAAGATCAACAGCAGAAGGCTTCCTATACTTCAGGGAGCTGTCTGCAGCAGTTGAGGGAGGTTTAGAAGGAAAAGACTGAAGACGCTTTCACACAGTGTGAGCCACTTGAGAATTGCAACTAGGTTGTTGTATTTATTCTATCATCTGTCCTTTATTCAGCGCTCTCTCCTATTTCTGTTACCTTCTTCCTGTGCTTTGTTTTTCCCCTTTCCCTACCACTCATCTTTTTTCTGTTTCATTTTTATCTGACATCCTGTGAGCACAGATTACTGCAACAGATATAAGTGTGTAATGTGTAATTTTCCTCCTCTTTCTCATAATAGAAAATCTTAGGAGTGCTCCTCGCGGCACTTTCACAAATGTCAGTGCTTCTCAGCCATTGTCAAGCACTCGAAGAGACACAAAATGTCAGCCTCTCTCCTCAGTCACAGCCTTTGTGAACCGCTCACATCTGGAAATGTCAATGAGCAAACCACAATGGGAGGGAGCAGATTCTTGGAAGGCAGAAAGCACAGCACACTCCAATCCACTATAAAGATCTACTGTAGAGACGTGGTCATGCAATACAGAGAAACTCATCCACTTTGCTGCTACAAACCTGCGACCCATATCAGCACCCATACAAGGCAAAGGTCACACACATTTATATGATAAATTTGGCCAGTGGAAATGGGCAAGGTGTTAAAGGTGATACATGTGTTACAATCAATACATCATTGTGATATCTGAATTACTCTTAACAAATGGAACATTAGATTATTCAATTAGGCCATGTAGCATTTTTCTCCCTCATTACAATGTGTCTACAGGTATTAGACACTTACATTTAATTGCTTTTTAAGAGCTTTTCAGTTTTCAGTTTTCTAATTCAGTTACTGCAGGTAAGTGTAAAGGTAGGTAGTATGTATGTGGTCCTGTGCAGAGGTAGGTTTTATATTGGAATATGGTTATTAGAGTGATTTGGGTTAATCTACATTTTGACAACAAGGAGGAGCATGCCAAAAGTACAAAAAAGTATTGTATTTGGTCAACGTATTCTCATAGAACAGTTCATAAGATATCCTATGAAAAATGCATACACAACAGTTTGTATGATATCTACGAATTTGCGTCCCACGAATGACATTAACTCCTTAACGTGCAGTTACATAATTAATGTAGAATTAAAGCAGTTAGGTTTAGGCAATTAAAGTTACTGTGGTTAGGTCTAGGGAAAGAAACATGGTGAGGACATACCTCAAAATGACTCAAAGTTCACACGGATCCAAACATGCGACTCCAGGGGAAAGTCCTGGGCGTAAGTCCTATATCTTGTGACCCATCCACCACTAACCTGCTTTCTCACAAGTGCTTGGGACTGCTTCCTGGTTTACTGCCGTCAGCGCATTGGTCACATGATCACAGCCTTTTAAAACACGGGCAATATGTACAAATTTGGGTGCATTACTTTTCATAGGAAAATATACAAAAATTTGGCCTGATCTGGTATTTAGTTTACTATATCTTATCTTATCATATCTTACTATATAATCTTACTATATAATGACGAAAACTCTGTCTGTCTGTCTGTGTGTCTGTTCCACGTTTTTCTGATCACTGACTTGGTCAATCCATGTGAAATTTAGCCCAATAACTATCCCACTATTGGCAATGGTACTACTGTACTTTCAATAAAGCAATTGTACTATCAAATTCACAAAACTCTGTCTGAATACATTGCTCTGGGTTCTGCTGGGTTCAGCTGACTATTTAATCTGCAATTTCCTATGACCTGTATCCCAAACACACACCATGTGAAACTGTACGTGGGCAACTGTGCAATAGTCAACAAAAATTCCTGACGTTTTAGTCAACTTTTAGTCACAGTCTTTTTTTTTTCTTGTCTGTTTGTTTTATCTTTACACTAATCAAATTAGGCAAATTCATGTATCACAAATTAGAATCAAGGTGACGGATTGTGTAAAAATTTCAATAAATTTTTTTTCTCGACAACTATAAATCATTTCTACATACTTACAAACTGTAATTTCTCCAGCAGTTTTTGCAGCAGATCATTACTTGAAAAGCTCAACACCTTTCTTTTTATGCTCTCAAAAACTTTGACACCACAAATAATTAATCTGAGATGAGGATTTGTACCCAGGTTCATTGTAAACTCTGACTTATCCCTCTCACTGTTAAGAAGCAGAGAAATAACTTCATTAAAACCTGAATTCTTTCTTAGTCTGCAACATGTTAGTCTGGAAGTTTAAACTCATGTCTTCTCACAGAGTTGGTGATTGAAACTAAACTTTCATCTCTGTCAAAGATAACTGATCTGAGATCAGACTGTTTACTTACAACACAGCTACACTCACAGATAACTGAGCCTCCTACCTGCCCGTCAAACAGCATCAACTCCAGACGGAGTGCAGTCCTGCAGGGATCAGCAGCTGGTGGCTGCTTGCTCCACTGCCATTCAGCAGTTAACGAGCAGAGCTAACTGCTAACAGCCACCACTGCAACTAACAAACTTCAAACAAATCCATTCAGCAGTTCCACCATGCCCACATAACTTGGGGCGTCGGTAGCGTAGTGGATAGTGCCCCATGTACAGAAGCGTTGCATTTCTGCATGTCAAACCCATGCATGTCAAATCATGTTGCATTCCTCAAACATTGGAGGCAATAACATGAAGTCACACAGAGCACAGCTTTCCTCTGTTTTACAATTCAACCTGCTTTATATCAACAGTTAGCTAATTCCCCATGTGCTGAGGTGGGCATTCATTCGCTCCAAGGGGGCGGCTCCCCCCTTTGGTCTACAAGAAGATACAGTTTGCTAATAGCACAGGGAGTAAATCTTATTATTTCTCCCCTCTCTATCTCTCCCTCTGTGGATCTATTTGCTTAACAATGATAACAATCCCTGCAGCTTAACTCGCCCCGGTTGGACCAATACTCCGAACAACGTGTTTGCTCCCTCTCTTTTTAATGAGTAGCTGTGGTTTTGAACTTAGCTGAGGCATATTGATTTTCTGTGCTCAGGCGAGTGTGTGATATTATCTCGAGTAAAGGGGAAAAATGAGGGAGATGAGGGGTCAGGGGCGCGTTCCTCCTGAGGCGATTTTCTCCCGGTGCACCTGCAAGACGCCCCCTGACCCCTCCATTGTGATGTAATCCCGGTCCGTTTAAGGGATCAGCTGGGGGCTCTGATGAGATATGAGGAAGTCTCAACAGGCTCATTGATTTTGTGAAGGAGGAAACATCAGCCAATGATCGACCAGAGACACAAACACAACCTTCCCTCTCTGTCCATGATTCAGATTAATTAAGGTATACAGTTCTTGATGGCTCCGATGCAGACCTGTCTATAAAGTCTACCAGCCATAATGGGATCAATAGCGGATCTTTAATGCCCTGAATAGAGGTTCCTCAGGTCATGGAAGTCTTGGATCTTACATGCCCCCTCTGTCCTCCCTCTCATTTCCATCCTCTTTTCCTTTCTGCCTTTTTTACCTCCCATTTTCTCCACTATGCTGCCGATAGCTTGACCAACAGATTTTGAATTTAAGCTCCCAGTAGCCAATTGTTTGTGCCAATATTCGCTTTTCATGCCAACAAAGACTTAGTGTTTAGAGAAACTGTCAATAAGCTGTTGAGCACAGTCCTACCCCAAATACACAGCAGAATTAAACACGTCAGCGGTGCATAAGCACTACTGAAGCGTCCATGCATTCAATCCAACTAATGGTCATTACAGCTATCACTGTTCTCAGAACCAGCTGTCCTGTCATCAGCACAGTTTCTCAGGAGCCAAATGGACAGCAGCTGGACAAACTGTCTTCACCACACCCAATAATACCAGAAATACAATTGCTTTTTTCCATGAAAGTTGTCAAGTAGACTCCATGAAGAGTGTACAGGAAACAAACTGCATTGATTTTAGTCATTAATTCATTTTATTCCTCCCTCCTACGTTGCTCTAAATGTCAAGAAAAGTTTCACCAGAAGGCTTGTTGGAGCGCCTCCATCATCACTGTAGATAGAGGTAACATAAGTACAACATATAGATTTAGATTATGCTTTAGTAAGGATCATAAAAATGGCCAGGGTCATGCCTTGGCACACATCCTGAACATGTCTTTTAGAATCTGTGTCAACATTTACAAGGGTAGAAGCACAGTAAATATATTGGCAACTCGCTGGACATTAACTTAACAAACAAAAAGTTACAGCAGCATTAACCTAAATAAAATAAAAAAAGGAATATGAATGCAAAGTAGCAAGCAGGTGGCACCTTGTATGGTAGCCTTGGCCTCCAGTCTGTGAATGTGACATGCAGTGTACAAACGCTTCAAGTGGTCCGAACTCTAAGAAGGTGCTATACAAATGCAGCTCTATACTTCCATTTAACACTGAAACATTATAACCTTAGAACAGCGGTTCCCAACTGATGGGTCGTGGTCCAAAAGTGGGTTGTGGGTCCATTCTGAATGGACCGCAAGTGACTTGCAAACATGTCAAGTTTGTCAAAAACACACTATTTTAAGGTACAGTGAATTTCAAGCATAGAAGGTTTATTTTGATGCTCTGTGTCCTGCTGAGGAGTGAAAGACTAGCAGACAGCCAATGGACAGGGACAGCAAACTAGCTCAACAATATGGCCAGACCCAAGTATGACACTGTATGTATTAAACTATGTGTCTGGACCAGCTGAGAACCATTGCCTTAAAAAGTGTAATGTATATGGTTTACCCTACTAGCTAACAGTTGCCTATTTACACATCCAGCAGACAAAACACCCCCCTCAGTGTCTCATAGCAACACACAAGGCATTCTTTAGCATCTGTACATGATGCACAGCCAAAACACATTGTAACACATTGTTAATATTGTAAAATGGTCATGGTTAGGTTAAGGCTGCAAAACTGATACACAAAATGCAATCTCATTGGTGAAAGTCCAGCATTGTCAACCCCTGTGCCTTTGATGTTTATACTACATCTGTCGCTCTCATCATCAAGTATTGCCGCAGATGGGTTTACACTGATGATGCTAAACAGTGTCTTTGGCATCGATATACCAAGGGGTGTAATAAATCTGCAGTATGTGACAACCTCAGAGTAAGAACAGGTTGGGTCTCCAACAAGTCTTAAGAAAAATATTTGGCTCTTAAACTGCTAAATTCACCACTAGTCCAGCAATGTGTCCACATATAACAGTCTGTATGATATCCTACGAATGAGCACCCCTTAAATTACGTACTGAACATAAAGTTACAGATATTAAGCTTAGGCAAGTAAAGTTACTGCAGATGAGAAAAGAAACACGGTGATGACATATCTCAAAATGACTCAAAGTTCACATGGGTCCGAACACTGGTCTCCTGTGGAACGTCTTGGAGGGTAGTCCTGTGTTTTGTGTCCCATTCAACACCCCAACCTGTCTCCTTACAGGAACCACTTCCTTCTTTAATACCATAAGCGTAAGCCCATTAGTCACATGATCACAGCCTACACACAAGTTACTGGCTCATAATTATGTAGAATATGGACAAATTCGGGTGCATTACTTTTTTGTAGGAAAACGTATTTGCAGTGCATGAGAGCAGTTTAAGTCCAGCAACTCTCTAACTGTGTCTCTCTGGTGTCTGGTTCTGAGCTGGTAGAGTCAGCTACAGTGGTTTAACAGCAGACAGATGGGAGCGCTGACACTAAGGCGTTTAAACTAAAACAATAAGGGGAAAAGTTCATCATAAATCTAAACGTGTGGGTTTGTTACTTCAAGGAACCAATTTCACAAAGTCATTTGATCCATTGTTAATGTAAAAATATTGACGAGAGCCGCTTTAAGTTGCATCAGCTTCAGAGACACGTCATTGTCCATCACAAAGAAATGAAGGTCTGCCTTTGATGTAGCCCATAAATAAATAAAGGAAGAACCCAGTGTGATCAGAATATTCTGTATCACCACATCTTTCAAAGATGATTTGAAAGGAGAGAAATGGAAAAGTGAAGTCTTTCATCCGCACCTAAATGCTGTAAATCTCTGAATCTCTCCAAAAACCCAATGGCTGGGCTGGAGGAGAACATTGTACATGGAGGGAAAAAAGTGGGAGAAGTCAGCTCTCTGTATCCCACTAAAAAGAAAGTCCCTCCTTTTATCATCCAGGGAATTATTCTACGCACATTTATCATCATGTTATGAATTCATTTTCCAGAGAATTGTGGCCAAGACCTATTTATTATTAGAAATATTTTTGAAAAGTGGGAAGGAGGAAAATTGAACCTGGGCACTTTCATATGAAGATATGCAGCGTGACTTTTCATTTTCTGCCTCCTTTATGAAATTGTAGAGGGTTAGAAATGGGTGGAGAGGTACACAACATGTTTTACAGATAATGAGAAAACAAAAAGAGGAGCAAATCAAATGTACAGAAATTAGATTTTCTGAGGGAGAAAACAGTGCTGTCAAGTGTGCACTGAATTATAATGTCAAGAAAAGATAATTCAGGAGGTGGAAGAGCCCCGCGCGGCGCACTGATAACACAGAAAATGGGACGCCTGGCTTTTTAAACAAATCTCCTCACAGCTGCATCGTTCATCTAGAGCTGCTCTCGGGGTCACGCTGGAAGTATATTCAATGGGAGTGTGTTTGTGTGTGTGTTCACAACTAAAACTGAGATGTTGCGCTGGTGCTTTTAAGCCCCTTTCAGACACATGCTTCATTATGTAAATGTGCTGGCAAATTTACATGTGGGTCTCATGTCTGAATCACTTACGAAGAGGGCATAGCGGCAATTTTACTAGATGCTCAAACATTCTGTCATGTCACAAGAGCCGTTACGTAATATTTCTGTAACCATAACCTAATGAAATCCAAAAAGCTAGTATTACAGCAGGCAGCAATGTCTGTATGGTTTTATTCATTACAATGAGAAACAAGGGTAGAGGTTGCTGTCTTTCTCAAGAAGCAAATGACAAGACTTGTGTTTATTGAACTGGGTATCTTATCAGCGATCACACAGTCTTTCGAAACCCTGACACCTCTGTGTATCTGCCATGTGCACATGTTCTTCCCACTGCTGTACACACCTTCCCTAAGTGCCAACACAATGAAATCATCATGTCTCAGTGCACTTCCCATTTAGCGAGCAGCTCTCTGTGCTCCTACGATGCCTCGCCTCTACTGTTTCAACCTCCCTTATAATGAAATCCCGCTGCAGCCTCAAGGTCACAGCCGGGTCGGCTTCATGGAATTCTGCGATTCTCCTTGAATGGCAGAGGGGCGGGCTGATTGCTTCATCTTCTGGATCCCAACAGGTTCTCTGGGAATCTGGGAGACAGAACTAACGGCTGATGGATGGATGATAGATGCAGCGGAACGATCCGCCTCGTCTCTGTAATGAACTTGTTCCATTTGATCTGCTGCACAGAACTGAACGGGGGTGAGAGTTAACCCTTCCTTCACTGCAACCTGTGTAGCGGGTTGGTTGATCAAAGTCCGAGCGCTGAATCAATAATCAATATTTGTGTGGTGCTATTCCAGCATTTAAAACTGGCATACCAGTCTCTTTTTCAATGTTAATATTTACCAGAATTAAAACCACATTTCTGATAACCTCTCTCACTTCATGCACCCTCGATCCTTAAAGGATAAACACATCTGTGGTTTTTCCATTGACCTCTTCCTCCTTTCGGTACAGCTTGCCAGCCACACAATTGTTTTCTCGCTGCCCTCTGAAATGACACAAGTGTCACAGTCTGTTGCCCCTATCAGCAGAATAACATTGTTTGTCAGTGCCTTCCAAAATATATGACCTTCATGATGCCATTTTCTAATCTGCTCCTGCTACAGCTAAGGTTGAGTTTCTGCACAAAAAAATCACAGTCAGAGTTTGGAACAGAAGAAAAGAACTACTAGGTTAAGATAAGGAAAGAATCAGGGTTAAAAAAACAACAACATTGCACACTTCTAGGAAATGGGAAGGGAACAGTTTGTCCAAGACACATGTATGATTGGATCGACAATACACACCAACCCTCCTCCCTAAGGCTGCATTCACACCAGATCTAGTGTTACGGCAATTAGCTGCAGGGTTGTGGGAATGTCACTTAAATGGCCCTTTTGTGGGGGAGTGGAGTGTGGAGAGAAAGCCAATCTCCCCGTCACAGCAACTGAGTATTTGTCTTCTGTAAGTTTGTTAATGTTGGTTTAAAGGATCTGTAGAATTCCTTTTGATGATCATTACTGTAGTATTTTTACTGCCACAAAAGACACATGTACGCTTTTACAAACAAAGCTAATGCTCTCTCTTGTGGAATAGTACACACGAGCTGTTAAAACATACTATCTTCCTTTTACACACTATAATATTTAACAATAGAAAGAGACTGCATTGCTGGTTCCAGTCACCTGCATCTTTCAGTCTGATCAATGGTTTCATGGTTAGTCACAGCAGAATGACGCCAGGTTTTGTTTCTCCAAAAGCTGAGTCAGTATCTCACTATCACTATCCTCATTCATATTTTAAGAAGCTACAAATTATATTCAGCCACAAAATAAGACTGAAAAGCTGGAAATCAGAACAGAAGTACAGAGAGTTGTTGCATACAGATGATACTGTCTCATCTAGTTACATTGATGTGAACTGGCAGGTTTTCAGAAGGTTGCAGAACTGCGCATTGCAGGTGGTTGCCTATCACCTGGATTCGGCGTGAATCTTTGGTGTGAACTGGGCTTAAGAGGTTTTTTAGTACTAAGAACGACATCTTGCGACTCCATCTTTTTTCTCAATCAAACCTGTCTCCTTTGTACTTTTGAAACATTACAATTTTGAGAACCTTTAATACTTATTATCATTTTGGATATGTAAATTTTAGCAATTTGAGTGCTAGAAAAAGTCTTCTCAGTAAAAATTATTTCTTAATCATGCTCTATATTTGTTCATGCCTATGTCTTTTTTTAAACATACATCTTGTTTTGAATCTGGTAAGCTGTTTCTTGCTGTTCACACAGATCTCTGCTTTTAAAAATATATCTTTCTCTATTGTTTCCGGCCTCAATCTGTAGGCAAATTCTTGACATTTACCTTGTTAGGGAATCTAAGTCCAAGTAAAAGGGACAGTGCAGTAAATAACAAGCATGCAAACTCATAACTCCTCACAACTCCTTTCTCTTTTGCAGTGTATAGGATACTTTTTATTCTTGGGACTAATCCTTTTTAAAATATTTTGTTTTTCAAAATATTTTCTTATCTCTATGTCATGACAGTTGTAAGGGCATTGTAGGTTAAAAAAACAAATAAAATATATAAATGAATAAATGAACAAATAAATTAATTAATGAAGCCAGTTAAGGGGGGTATTATTTTGAGGTTAAAAAAAATCAGAAAATGTTTTTTTTTTTTTTTAACATTTTGAACACAACAATTTTACAAATTAATGAAAAATCAATAGCAGGCTGATCAGATTGAGAAAATTTAGAGGAAAGAAAATTACCAAGACAGTTTTGGAGCTTCTTTTTAGATTCATAAAATCCCTTCAACACAAGGGATTTCCGCTGTGGGTGCAAATCCATTGGGATGGAGTTTTATAGCAGCTAACGTTAATGAAAGAGTGGATGACGAGCGGATGTTCGATTGACCCAGGGTATGTGAGTGGCTTCAGTGAAGAGACAACTGATGTCCAACACCATTCAGAAGTAGAAATTTTGGCACATGCAGTCCAGAGAGAAATTGTGTCTGAAGCTAGTGAGCACACACTGTCTGGCCTTATAGATGAAAGTGTGTCTGTCTCCTGTATACATACACAGGCATGTGTGCACATTTATACTATGCAGCACCCCTCAGTGAAAAGAAGTTCCCGTGTGTATGTCCAGAAGTGTCCTCACCAAGGTTAACACTGCATCAAGATCATTTCTCAATAGGATCTAATCATCAGAGAAGTCTCCCTCCACATGTCTACCACACAATGATAAACACAATTAAATCATCACTTCATTGGTTGTATCCTGAGTGAACAGCTACTCAGCCAGCTTCACAGCAGCAGGCAGCGTGAACAGCTCCTCTGTGGCTGCACATAATAGAATCATCTTCAGGTGATTTGTTTCAGTCCTGCGGCCATGCCATTATTCACCGTTACCACCATGATCACTGCCCTCTCTCATTCACTCTGTCGTTTCTTTTCCTCCTTTTTTACCCCTTCCCTCCTTTGGGGGTTGGTGGGTGGCTGTGGTGTGTGTGTGTGTGGAGATAAAAGGCAGGCATGTCTGCAGGTATGAGCCATGGGATCCATTATGGCCGACTAATACATTAAGAGACATTTCAAACTGAATCACGGCAGGTGGAGAACAGCTTTCCCTCTGGGCAGGCTGAGGCATCTGTTATGACAAGCAAACCAAATCTCAGCTTTCCCTGGATGAATTAGGAGTCACCTCCAGTCACACACACACACACACACACACACACACACGCACACACACACACACACACAGATACACAGACGCATACTCCAGCACCGTTTCCTCCGTCTCTGACACTTCCCTCCCTGCTGGTTCCTCCTCCCCTGACACCTCCAACCCTTTACTCCCTCTTCTCCATTCCCACCATCCACCATCTCTCTGCTGCTGTCACCTTCCATCTTTCATCTTCCCTTCACATCTCCAAAATACCGCTCCAAAAAGAGGAAAGAGTTCAGGGGAGCATAGATGATATGGTGCGAATGTGTGTGTGCAAGAGAAAGAAAGAGTAAAATAGTCAGAGTGAGAGCGCCTGGGGCAGAAATGTTGAGATAATGGTTTCATTTGGAGAGATTGTGATGAGGCCCTTGAAGGGAAAATCCCCTCAGATGGGTGGAAGAGTTACCTCGATCTTTTCATCTCTCTACTGCCAGATCACACTGTCCTTAAAGCCACGGGAACATTGGACCCTCTGCCTTTAACTAACCCTGACAATCACAGCTACGGGGAGGGAAAAGCTGTCCTACACAGCCTCATGCCTGCGGGCTCCTTTAAAACATAAAAGACGCTCACACAGACGCACAGTCAGCTCACATGTAAAAGCACACAAAAGGCATAAAAGCACTCAAAAAAAGGCCATGAGAAATGAAAATTCAATCAGCAATCAAAGGTATGATTTTTTATGTAAAGCCAAAGCGTTAATGTGCAAGTCGGCTTCGTGTTGAAACAGTAAGAGGGAACATAGGCTTTTCTATTAGCTGCTCCTGGCTGAATATCCAAAAAGGAAAGGGAAATAAGTGGTGACAGAAACATTTTATAAATATTCATAAAGGCTTTTAAAAGCAGGTAATCATTTTCCCTTTCATGCATAATGTAGCTTATTTATTTCAAACATTACCATGCATTTGGTGGAAATTGTTCCCCGTTTGAGGGAACTTGTACCTCTGGCTGCATTTAGCTGGGATGCAGAACCAGCTGCCACGCAACTGGGGAATACGTGCAGTCTGTGTGTGTGTGTGTGTGTGTGTGTGTGTGTGAGAGAGAGAGAGAGAGTGGCTTTATGGTGTGTTGCATATGTATTGCTTTTATATTTCTTGGAGTTGATAATGATGCTGGTGGTTGTTTAGGGAGTATTTACAGTACTAGTCATATAGTGTCAACTCACTAAGACAGTCGTGCCAACACCCAACTTACACAACAGCAGTGTGGAAATGTACTGTGTTTACTTGATGTTTACCCTGCAGAAGCCTCTGAAACAGCATTAACATAAACCATTAAAGTCCGGGTAAAGCAAAATCAGTGAACTTCTTTCTCGACACAATATACATGTTAGAAATACTTGTTGAAAATATGTTAAAAGATTGTGAACTGTGTAGTACTGAATCATGGAGTTGACTGTTTTTTTCCTGATTCTGTGTCCAGGATTTTTGGGGTGGGTCTGAAATCACAGCTTGATGATGATGATGATGATGATGACGACATAACCCCTCCACCACTATATAAAACGTACTAGCATTCGAGTGTATGGCATCAGTGCTGTTTCATTCATCCCCTGTCTGTGAACTCTGAGTTTTGTCAGTCTAATGAATACATGAATAAACATATGTTAACCCTTTGAACTCCACTACAGAAATGGTCCACCAGTGAAGATATTGGTATTTTTGCTTTTTGTGATGTTGTTTCCTGGTGTATTTTCAAATGCCTCATATCCCTAAAAACTGTACAGCCTAATCTAAAAGGTTATGAAAGCCAATCAATCATAATAAATGATTAAAGTATTGATATCATGTCAAAAATACAAAAATAGGTCGTTTTTTCATTAACATATTGTTCCAAAAGATTTCTAAACATAGAAAAATGATACAAATATTTCTAAGTACTCCTTAAGTTATTTGAACTATGTACTTTTTTTTTTTTTTTTAATTTTTGAGACATACTTATTTTAGCTAATATTTCCTGGTGCATACACTGGTCTTTTTTGGTATTTCATATCCCTAAAATCTGTACAACCTAAAAGCCAAAAGGTTATGTAAGACAATAAACCATAATAATAAATAACAATACAAGAGACATTCCTATCGACCTGCTTCTCGCCTCCTCTGGTGCCACCACATGTTTTCACCATCTTTTGGACCAGTTGTAGTAATGACGTCATTGCAAGTGGACAATGTGATGGTGCAACACACAGGAGTCTTAGTTTTCTGCTGCAAAAAAAAAAGAAAGAAAAAAAAAGATTGCTCCAGCTATTATAGTTTTTATTTTTGATCGATTTTGTACAGGATCATGTAAAAAAAACAATGTCCTGCAGCCATGACGAGATGATACTGTGGCATCGCAGCATGTTTTCACTGTCTTTTAGACTGCTTGTAGTATTGACGTCATTACACGTAGACAAGGTGATGGCGCGAAAGAAGGAAGTCTTAGCTTTGTTTTGCAAAAAGAATAAATGCTCTAGTTCTTATAGTTTTTTATTTTAGATTGATTTTAAACAGGATCATCAAAACAACAACTACCCGAGGCCGCCTGTGGGAGGTCCACTTTTAGAAGGTTTATCACCACAGTCACAAAAACATGAGCAAAATAGCTGTCACAAACGTACCTTCTGGCCTTTCAGTCTGCATGGGCTACCCAGCCCACCAGCAGCTAAAGCTCACCGCTGTGGGTGTGTCCTTTGTTTTAACTTTAGCTGCTGTTATCTGCTAACAGGAGTCTATTGACACAAATCAGCACTCGTTCTTTGGCTCAGGGTGTATGTGCTGTGCCACTCTAAAGTGTATGTCCTTCTGGGTTAGTTGCTGGTGAGAGTCTGTTGAACCGCCCCCAGCATTTGAGAACCTTTGTATTTGCAATTTTGTAGGACATCATACAAACCATTGCATCAGGATACATTGTAATTTTATTTATGTACTACACCTTTATCTGTGGTGTGACAAGCTCAGAACACATTTTTGCTTTACTCAAACTTTACGAATACTAACACTGTCCCTTGAAATTTATCAAAGCACCTCTACATGACATTCAGAGCATTACTATAGCAACAAACCCCGAATTGCTCTGTAAAGATATAGTGGAGTAATGCCATCCTAAGCAGAGAACAAAGTCATGTTCCCACAGTGTGTGTTGTAATCCAAGGTTTTCTGTTACTGTGGTAGACAGTCTGACCGCACATGCATGTTAGTGCATATGAGTCCTTTTGTGTGTGTGTTCCACTGACCAGCTGATCACCCACGCTCAGCACTATTGTCCTACTTGGTTACTGCTAATATCAGGACAGCATCATCACAGAAGTGTAGCGCCCGCCCTTCAGTTAACACTGTTAGCTCTGTAAGTACTGTTGTCGTTGAAAACAATGTTTGTGCTGCAAGCACCATTATAGCTACAGTACCAAATCAGCCAAAGCCATGTTGAGAGCTGTGTGCAGACAACCTCTGAATCATTGATACCCTCTCAATATCATATAGAGCTGCTTTGAATCCTTTTAGAGATGTAGAAGTGCTGCATGTAGCATATGTACAATTATAGATCATTGCCACATTCATTTTGAACCATTAAGCTAAAACACAATCTCTCACTTGGCAGTATATCCATAAAGCATTCCCCAATACCTTACCCTAGGCCATCACAACTAAATGCCTAACGCCAACCCTTACACTCAACCTATCCCTGGTGTATTTCAATCAGCTGGGCTTCTTTAAAAACAGAATGAAGTCTTACAGGAACCACAAATGTTTCACAGTAGGTAGGTCGTGGTCTCGGTTTAAAACAGAGAAAGTTGGCAGCAACCCTAAACAGGAGGCACAAGATGGTTATGCTTTTAACATTTAACCAAAATAACTATCTTTCCTAACCTTAACCAAAGTGCTTTAGTTGCCTAAATCCATCATACATGCGACTCAGGATATAAACTGCTGTCTCCAATGCCAGAGTCCTGAGCTTTGTACAGCCACCTTCCACCACGACCATAGTGTAGTACATAAACGTAGCACTCACACTCAAAAAAACATTTTCACAGTATTCTCTCAAAACATAATTGATGTTTTTTTTTCCAGGAGACAAGGTTGTATTTTGAGATCAAGCCAGCACACCTTTCATCATTTATTTGGTTTTGAGAACAACCCTCTGGCAGGCCTCTATCATGAGTACCTTCATCCGCACCTGCAGCTCTCAGCCTGGCAAGGCTGAGGGGACGTCTATTATTCTGCCTTCCAGGCTTATTCAACCATTATGTGAATAATCAACTCCCAGTGGACACTTGCTTACTACAAACTGTTTGGATCAGGGAGTAAGAGCTCATTAATGGCATGTATCTGACAGAGTTAAAAGTGCATCCAACACCATTCTGATTGTTAAAGCCTTGCAGAAGAATTGTCTGTAAGTTTAATAATTCATAAGCATAGAAGTTATTTGGAATAGCAATTATTTTATAATTATTTCATCTGTAAGATTATTTGGAAACCTCTGTAGTTGTTCGCCAAATTAGCTATATTAGCCTACAGTCAATAATAAGCATTATACATCCTTGCTCACTTTCGGCCAGGCATTATATTATTTGTGTAGGCATTCTATTTTTTTGTGTTATGTTATTCTCTTTGGAGTCTGGTATTAAACTTTGAGCTAGGATGCTACATGCTGACTTGCATTTGTTTAGGGGAGTTTGGTTATTCAGGTTACAACATCTTGAGAAGGGCAGTATATCTAACATATGCCAACAAATATGTTACGCAATACTCCAACAAAACTTCACATTGCTGGGATATGATGTGACAGGAACTACGATGATGTGTGATGATATTACAATAGATGCAATATTTCTCTATTCAGGCAGGGAAACTGTAGGGCATTGTGCTGCATAGGAATATTAGTCCCAAATTCAATATATATATTTTTTCATTTTAGTAAAAGTACATTTGCCATAATTACTAGCGGCAAAAAAAATTGCAAAATGGCACCATTTTGTTACAATGCAATGTTCTGCTAGGAAACCTTAGGTCATGGCATTTATGTGAATCTGGGGACCTTAGAGGCAAGGTTGACACCTTGAGATCTTTGTCATGCTCCCCAAGCCATTCCTGGGCAGTGTTTGCAATGTGGCATGGTGCATTGTCCTGCCTGGGTACTGCCATCATGGAGAGCCATTGCTATGAGGGGGTGTACTTGGTCTGCAACAGCGTTTGGGTGGGAGGTGCACATTAAGAGGAATGCCAGAGGCCTCGTTTTCCGAGCAGAACATTTGATTTGTAATTAGATGATCAATGTTATTCACTTCACCTGTGTGTGACTGTAATGTTATGGCTGATGGGTGTATATTGGAATATTATTACTGATGGATTAACTTGTAAGAGGCATTTTACTGAATAATTAAATCCTCATAATGTACAAAGTAAATGCGGTGGGATGAACTGATGTTAAACTAATATTAATTTTGCTGTTTATGTCATTTCAACATAAAATATTATTTCTCATATCCTTCTTCAATGATCTGTTTTAATGTTTCCTAAAGTCTGTCCAACTTGGTGTAACTTGTTTTGGTTGTTGCTAAAGCATCCATATTCCCCCCAAAATATGGAGGACATGGCATCAGAGGTAGCTACATTTCTGTATTTGGTCACGTCTCTCTCTATGTTTGATGCAGAACAAGAGTGCCACCGTGGTCACCATCTGTTTATTCATTTCAATTTCTATGCTGCATCACTAATTTGCATAAAAATATTTAGCTACACCTGGCTAATGGGAGGTGAGCACACAAACTGTACTCATCCCTCAAAGAAGCCCCAGTCAAGCAGTCTTGATGACATGATGATCCTCCCACACAGTGCAGTTCAGCAGTGAGCCTGAGCATGGCACAGGCCCAGGATCAGCTCTGCGTCCCACATGAGCTACCAACAACAACACCTGCTGGGGTCCAACGTAGCACTCCCACGCACACTCCACACCAACACCACCACTGCTTTCCATTACAACACCGCACAGTCCCACCACACTCTAACCGCCCCCGCTATCACTCACACACATGCACAAACAGCAGTGTGTGTACAGAAACACACAGTCTCCTTAAAAGCCAAATTAACACTTTCGTCGGACAAACACACCCTCCCCAAAAAGCGCTTGTGCAAAACTGGAAGCAGGGTGTAAACGTTGTATTGCTGGAGGTGGTAATATGACGGGAATATTTCTCACCTTCTCTGTGAGATGTAGATGCCTCAAATGGCTGAGTGTGAGGAGAATGCGGCATGAATATCCACAGGTAGTGTAATCAGAGCCAGCCAAGCCTGCCGGCAGACGGTGAAGGAGCTCCTTATGGGAGCAGGTACAGGTAGGGGGGATTACCAGGTGAGGGTGGGGGGAGGGCAGTTCAACAATGGAGAGATATGGAGCGTAGGGACAGGGCCACCAGCTGAATGGAGGCCACACAAAGAAAGCAGCCAGCAGATCGGCACCCCCTCTACAATCCACTCACACTGCACCATGTAGATTCCAACACATCTCATTGGCTTTTCTCCCCTGTATGACTCTGAACATCCCAAACACATTGCTGTATGAATCAGTCAACCAGCTTCGAGCTATGACTGAGGCCAATACAGATGGCTGGTCCCAGTCCTGATCTGTTGGGAGTGAGAGTCAGAGGCCCTAATTTGTGCCAGTCCAAATGTTTGTTTTCAGCATTCTAAGCCCATTAGAGTGAACTTTGAGTCATTTCATGTCATCACTATGTTTCCTTTCCTAAACGTAACCACAGTAACTTTTATTGCCTAAACCTAAACTCGGTAACTGTATGTTGAGGATGCAACGACATCTGTAGGACATAGGACCCGTTCTCCATGTTGAACATGGTGATAACATACCTTAAAATGACTCAATGTTGCATGGTGCATGATTGTGCAGATATCAATAATGCAGGTAAATAAATAGCCTAAGTAACAAATCATCATCATCATAACAAATAACACTGACCTGTACATACATTAGAAGATCTAAAAGGACTATTAAATGATGATTAAACACCACATAACAACATAACATAACAACACCAGTGATAGTATTTCCAATAACTGGTTATGTTAAACAATTTACATATCAGGATGAATAAAGGCCTCTTGTATTTTCAACCCTTTTGTAAGCCTATTAAAGATGTCCTGTCTATCTATCTGTGAAAGACACTGTATGGGTATGCTCTCTTTTGTGTATCTTCACCTGAAAACAAGAATTGTTGTGTTTTCACTACCTTAGAATGAGCCATTTAAATCTACATGAGTATATCCTCGTCCAGGGTGTGCCATGTTGCACTGCCATGTTTCTACAGTAGTCCAAAATGGACAAACCAAACACCAACTCTGGATAAGGACATTCGTGTTTTCTGTTTTTTCGTGTTGGCCACTGTAGTATGCAACCCTTCAGCAAAAAGCAGCATTGGAAAAACACTGATTTTTTTTTAACGGGAAACTGCATTATTCAGTGTTTTTATTGGTTTAAATCACAGAGTCTGTTTGTATTGGAGAGGAGGAGACCTCCGGGAATAATTCGACTCCCGCTAAAAATCTCTCGAATGCCTTGATTTTAAGTTATTAGAGAAAAAAAGGTGAGCACAGAGTTTGAGGTGAGCACAATTTGACAGGTGATACAGCTGTGCAGCATGTCATATGGAACTGATGTCGTTAGGAAACCAAGGATTTCTCATTTGGCAGCTTTGGCTCCTCCATCCCCACATCTCTATCTTGCCTCCTCCGCTAGCATCTCCTGCACGTAGGACTAAGATGCAAGGAAAGGAAACGAGTAAGGGAAGTGAGGAGACATGTTAGCATAATGAAATGCACCCATGCTGCCCTGAGGATGAGCCCTTGCTATTCTGGACACTTCATTGTGTTTGTCTAACAACACCCTCAGGGAAAATAGCAACTTTGAACAAAATACAATACAAATTTGTGTAAAATAGGACTGCCAACAAAGTTGGAGTCGATCATTCATGCTCCCATGGGGATGAACTGTTTGCATTGAAGTAATCAGTGAGGATCATTATGTTTGCACTGAAGGCATAATGGGCTACCACAAACCTTGCATCTTTCAGACAGGGGGAAGTAGGATTTATGTGCTAACCCCAGGTGTTGATTAAAATAAACCCAACATCAAATAAATACATAAAAATCGAAAAAACATAAAACATGGCTGTCATCAAGAAAGTCTCCTTTCCTCACACACCAATATCATCTGTGTTTGGGTTTAACATTTGTCACTAGTCAATTAATGCAAAGATCTGCTTTGTTTATTTTCAATTTAACATATGAAAGAATGAAAAATATTGTTTTTAGTCCTTTTGGTGCTGTGTTCTGTGCCCTAATCACAAGGTGCAGACAGAAAGAGAGCAACAGGCCTTTTAGTGACAAAGACCTCCCGGGAGAGTTGTCTAAGACATATGTAGGACAGAGGAAAGATTATAAATAGAGGAGGTAAAAATAATCGACATAAGAGTTGTGTGACACAACGCAGACAAGACTGCGGCTCTTTGTTCTTGTCGAGTTAAACAGTCCCTTCAGCAGAGGAACAGGCATGTGCTTTTCCTTTTTGACAGAATACAACAGAAAGAAGGGGAAGGAAACAAAGAGCATGTGGCGAGGAGGGAGGAAGGGAGGAGGAGGGGAGAGGAGAAGGTTGAGTGAAGAATATAATTGTCTTCAATACTTAATATCCAAGAAAACATGCTCGTCTAAGTGATTTTCACCAGCGGGGGTTTGTGGAACGCTGAGGTTTCAGCCTTGTGCATGCTCGTCTCCTCTCTGCTCGGTAAATCAGATGCGAATTGCACACACACGAGAACACACAGGAACACAACGGGAGACAGTTGGACATGGTTTAGTTATGAAATGTGTAATAAAACAAAACATACCGTTGCTTTGTGGATGTACTTTCTAGAAATCTCTTGTATCTTTTGCAGAAGAGAAACAGGATTACACAAATGCATAAGCCCAGAGAGAACAACAAAATGACTATAAACAACAGACCATTTTTGGAACAATTTCACTCATTAACTGAATCACTTCCTATGTGGAGGCAATTTCCTATGAGTGACCAAACCAAAAGCCGAATTCTTGAGCAGCAAAATGTAACAAAAACCCATAGGCATCTCTATTACAGTAGATGAGATGCTTTTTTGCCATTACACTCCAACATCCAGTTTTAAATAGTATGATTTTTCTTTACTAATCTTATCTAGTGCAGCATAAAATATTAACTATTATCAGTTTAAACCAGGGGAAAATATGTCTGTTTGCCCTCCTACACTTTCACTTTACTACAGTGTCAGTTTGATTTACTCTCTAAAATCGCTCTTACCAGTGTCCTCTAACTGTCCAGCTGCAAATCCACACAAGAGAAGAGAGAAACGGAGGGAAAGTGGAGGAAAAGGTAGGCAGAACTTAGTGCTGAATATGTACTGCACCTGCAACTGCATATTTTTCTGAAAATTAATATTTTAATCCTTATTTTGACTTACACTTAACAATGTGAAGTTTTAAGATTCTCTTGCAAAACTAAGGCCCCTTTTACACTGCCTGTCCAAGGTGGTAATATCGCGCTGTTGTGCTACCTCACCGTGTATTATTTATAAGGTTTGATCGCAGAATGGGGGGACAGAGTGATCTCACCTTTAAGCCGCCATGGGAGGTAGTAGCAGTTAGCTGCTAACTCATAGAGGAAGAACAGCAGCCATGAATGTCCGCAAATTGGGAAAACAATGAGATTTGGGAGCTCCTTACCCTCCGAGCAGAGGACGAGGTCAGCCACCATATAATGGAGACAGTAAATTATTGTTATTGCCGTGTTTTGCCATTCTCATTGTTTGTTAAGCACTGCCAACACATCTGTTATGTGTCACTCTACACGCCCATCACGCCTCTTTTGATTTCGGGATGCCGGCATGCTGTCTTAAATCACACACTGGAGCAGAATGATGATGATGATGATGCACCATCGCTGTGTAAAAACGGCTTAGGACCAAAAAGGACAATATACAGCCCAGTCACATAGAAATATGTGAAATGCACACAAAGTCTTAATTTGCATTATGTTAAAATTATGTGCTGGCAAGATGAAAACAATGGAAAGTCAATGAGGATCTTTTGTCATGGTGGACACACAATTAAGTATAATGAGCGAGAAAGTCTGCATAGAGTGAGTGGGTAAAAAAACCCATGAACTTTCAAGCAGGAACTTGCTGTTCTTGTCCCATGTGAAACCCAAAGTCAGCATAGTTATAGTTATGAGACTTTACGTAACTACGTACAGTACTTTATGTAGATACCTAATATGACTACGTAAAATATGTATGTTTATGTCACTTATGTCCTGTATTTAGTTATTATAACTGAATGATGACATGATCTCTTTCTGAGGTTAACTAAGTTTTTTTTCTTTTTTTTGTTCTCGAAACCTAACCAAGTGTTTTCTTAGTAGTGCAATTGTTGAACAATTTTAACCATGTTAACGACATGTTAGCCATTCATGCACTGGCATTGTTTTCATGTTGTAAGCACATCATTTTAATACATTTTGTGCTCACCACTACATAATGCATTGTTAAGAGGAGGTATACATTTCACATATTTCTGTGAGACTGTGTCACAATATAACTTTAAGACAGTAGGTAATATAGCTTATATCTTTCTTTTTTTACATTGGCATGTGTGATTTCCTGGATCAATATGAATGTTTGTGAATGCAGCATTATGTGTGTATATAAATGTTGAATGTCAAACCTACTTCTTAGTTTTAACCATAGACTGTAAAAATGATGGAAGTAGCTACCATGGCATCATCAACTGATTTGTGGACTCACGTTCAAAGCCATCTTGTTTTATTTTGGAGCCACAAGTGACCATATTTGTTAGAGAGGCTGAAGCTGTAGAGGAGCAAGGGGTGGATCTAACTGAGAAGCTGAGGGCACTATTAGCAGATAGCCTGTCAGTCCATAAAAAAAAAAAAAAAAGTAACAAAGCACTCCTGTGATGGCCTCATGCTCTCTGAACAAGGGCTGGGCAACATATCGTTTTATCCTTATACTGATATGTCTTTTCCTGATTTTATAGGCCGCACTACAGTGAAGGGATGTCATTTCTAAATAGTGCTCTATTCTTTTATCAAAATCTCATTGTATAAATATTTTGTGAAAGCACTGATGGTTAACCGTTCACTATCACTGCAATATTATATGAGGTATTTGGACAAACACACTATGATATTTGACTTTCTTCACATGGCTTAGCCCCACTCTGAACACAGCAGGCTGTGAGTTTAAACTCTCAGAGAAGTGTTGAAAACCAGAACGGATCCATCCATCTCATCAGCACTACCACAGAACATCAATGAGCAAAATGAATTATTTAGTGAATCGTCAAATGCTTGTGTCAAGGGACTGGATTTGCATCTGATCGATACATTGAGCAGCTATCTATTCTCTGTATTTAACATGAGGGGAAAACACATGTGACCGCCTTGCTGTGGTGGTTTTAGCTCTAAGCCTGAGGGGTATGCAGGAAGGCAGCACCATCAACTACATTAGGCACTTATAATAATTCAGGAAGTAATTACAGACTCAACCATTTTATTACCAATTCTACTTTCTTTCCTGTTCACCAGCCGGAGGAAGTGCATACAAGGAAACAAAACATTAACAAGGCAAGCCTGCAAATAAAGCCTGTACCTCTGTGATGGAGAAATATGGGGTGTAAGTGTGTGTGTGTACAGTACTGTATGTGTGTTTGTGTGTGTATCTCCATTTTCCATAGCTTTTTTTTTAAAGAGACATTGCTGCTACTTTTATGCAATGTCCAATGGTTAGAGAACTAAAAACACTCAACCATAGAATAAATAATGAAAAAATAATAATGTTTGTCATTGTTTGTGTATGTATCTATATATATAAATGTATGTGTATAGATTTACCAAAGTTGTCAAATACCGGCACAATGTCAGTGGCGTAAGATACCGACACACAAAGACACCTTTTGCTGCAAGAGAGTGGAGGTTCATGGGTCCAACAAACCCCGCACATTCACCTGGGGGCCCACTGTTCGCTTCACGTGTGAACTTTGAGCCAAACTATGATGTTGTTTTTCTAACTTCCTAACTGTACTTTTGTTGCACAAGGAAATAAATGAAAATATGAGGTGTTTTACTAATACTGTAAGTTACTTTTGAAAACGACTACAAGCATCTAACAGGCAGAAAACAGAGGTGTATTTTGTAAAGACACAATGCATGTAACACGACATGGCTTACCGGAACGTCAACAGACATGGGGGTACCTAGGGCATCAAATGTAGACGTGAAAGTCCACAGACAAATTGACGATATTTGACCAGTTGGGATGCTCCAGCCCACCTTCTTTTTCTTTTTTTTTTTGTTTTTTTAAAGATTTTTTTGGGGGGCTTTTTAGCCTTTAATGGACAGGATAGACAAGTGTGAAGGGGGAGAGAGAGAGGGAGTGACATGCAGCAAAGGGCCACAGACTGGAGTCGAACCTGGGCTGCTGCGGCAACAGCCTTGTACATGGGGCGCCTGCTCTACCACTAAGCCACTGGCGCCCCACAGATTGTGTGTTAAAGAGGTCTGAAGATGCTCTCAATTTTCTCTGAACCTCATCCTCACACAAGGGGCTGGGATCACTGAGAGATCTGTCCCAATAATCTAACTATATTTCCCTGCCCCACACAGACACAGGCTCTCTTGCATGTCGGCTTTCGGAAAAATTGCTGAAATAATGATATGGAAGAACGAGAAAGTGTCATGATAATAGGATCCATTCCACCTGGGGGTCCTAAGGGAGGACCACTGCTTCAGGTGTCTGTCAAGTCTTAATCACTTTATGTGCAAATAGAATCAATTACAGAGGTCAGAGTTGTAATTGACTGTAGACGTTTGGCAAGTAACTCTGCCTGTGACCACTGCCAGCTTAAACCATCTGTGTGGCGGTAAGCATTCTTTAATTCCACAGTGTTAAGGGAATCGACTTTTGGGTTGCAAAGGTACAGTAAGTAGAGGGATTATTGTATTGCTTTGAATGCAGGACATGAAAGAAAATAACTGTTAACACTTCTTTTAAAAGGGCAACAAAGAACACATTAACAGGCACATTAACAATGCAATAAATACCCCAAAAACCCCTACCGCGGTGCTGAAACTAAATCAATCGATGTCAGGCACATCGATCACCACCACTTCATCAGCGCATAAGTCACACACAGCCTACTTATTTTTCGTCTTATTATTATTTTTCTTCCGCCAGATTTCTTTTCTGTCACCTATTAATGCCAAACAATATAAATCTGAAGTATAAAATAGATCAAAATATATACGGCGCGCACTGTTTTAATATCTCCTTGCTCAGTGTAATATTAATGTGCCTGCCGCGGCTGGATCTGAGAGCGTTTGGTCGCTAAGAAGACTGTTAAGAGTGGGTCAGCTCGATCTTACAACTCCTTCTTAGTGAAAGATCTTCTTAAGCTAAGAGCGATCTGGGAAATGCGGCCATTATCATGTCAACATACAGGGAAAATGTGTCCAGAGTTTATGACATTTA
>NC_065511.1:5983495-6059442 GCF_006386435.1 Epinephelus moara
CTTTTTTTTTTTGTTTTTTTAAAGATTTTTTTGGGGGGCTTTTTAGCCTTTAATGGACAGGATAGACAAGTGTGAAGGGGGAGAGAGAGAGGGAGTGACATGCAGCAAAGGGCCACAGACTGGAGTCGAACCTGGGCTGCTGCGGCAACAGCCTTGTACATGGGGCGCCTGCTCTACCACTAAGCCACTGGCGCCCCACAGATTGTGTGTTAAAGAGGTCTGAAGATGCTCTCAATTTTCTCTGAACCTCATCCTCACACAAGGGGCTGGGATCACTGAGAGATCTGTCCCAATAATCTAACTATATTTCCCTGCCCCACACAGACACAGGCTCTCTTGCATGTCGGCTTTCGGAAAAATTGCTGAAATAATGATATGGAAGAACGAGAAAGTGTCATGATAATAGGATCCATTCCACCTGGGGGTCCTAAGGGAGGACCACTGCTTCAGGTGTCTGTCAAGTCTTAATCACTTTATGTGCAAATAGAATCAATTACAGAGGTCAGAGTTGTAATTGACTGTAGACGTTTGGCAAGTAACTCTGCCTGTGACCACTGCCAGCTTAAACCATCTGTGTGGCGGTAAGCATTCTTTAATTCCACAGTGTTAAGGGAATCGACTTTTGGGTTGCAAAGGTACAGTAAGTAGAGGGATTATTGTATTGCTTTGAATGCAGGACATGAAAGAAAATAACTGTTAACACTTCTTTTAAAAGGGCAACAAAGAACACACTATTCCAAATTGTCAGAAGGTGAGCATTTAACTTTTCAGGTGACCACGTGGCAATCACACAATTTATTTCATAAGCATAATGGCATATTATGCAGAGAAGGTACAGATCAGTAAGAATATTTTATTAAAGAAATAAAACAGTTAAATAAAACAAATATAGACTTGACAGTTTATTAAATACACCTAGATAAAACTAATTTCATTTAATTCAACAGTCCTGCAATATAATCCCCCTTCATGAAGGCTGTCATGTTCAGTTTTTGTTGAAACATTGCTGATTCAATTGTATGATCATTTCGGAGACTGCACTTTGTGCTGCTGTTGAACTGCATTGCATTATGCAGAGAGGTGTTTCTGTTCTTTAATTATAGAATAACTATCAGTAGTAATTTTAATCCAAACCCTAATCTTTCAACAGCAAATTTGAGTAAAGTGCAAATTCCAGATTTGTTAGTTTAAATGTACTGTATACTATACAGGATTTTCCAAAAGAAAACAATATAAAAATTCATATAACAGTAATCCCTATCAGTCATTACTCATGACTACAAGAAGTGTGTGGCAGTGTGTTGATCCGCAGAGGCCCTGCCCTCGACCTGAATTTTGTTCTTATTTCGTTGTGGTCAGGATGTTCCAGAGCACAGCGTGCAGGTGAGGTCGGGACCTTATAAAAAGGTAGCAACCAAGTGTAACATGCATCCAAGAGGAATCTACAAAAATTGTGGCCACAGCGCTGAAAAAAAAAAAAAAATGCAAATAAAGCAAGGCAAAATGCCGAGTGGACAAAGCTGCACTGCAAAATATTTGACTGTACATTTACAGTAAATTACGGGCTACTAATTGCATTACTTTCACATTAAGTTACTGTATCAGTAGTAGTAGAAAGTAGTAAATTATAGTGAAATGACAGTTGTATACAGTAATATGCCTGCATATTAATGTGATTAAGCAGTATGCTCTGTGAGAATACTGTATTTCACTGTAACCTCACATTTCAAGCTCATTATATTCCTGTGATATAACAGTATGTTCCTGTGGAATTACTGGAGTTGGCTCTCACTTTCACTGTTTGCAACAGTTACTGACAATATCTGTATAATATACCTTGAAACCATTGTTTAATCCTTCCAAACCTTAAAAAATGAGATCAACATCCAGCTACCTGACACCAGCGTTGGGGTAGTATGTTACTTTTGTAACATGTTACAGAAATATATTAATTTTTACATGTTATCAACAGGATTTCAAGTAATATTATTACATTTACAGTGTCACGTAATACATTACCATCCGAAATTAACTGGTAATTGTTTGTTATTTTTCATTTATCCACACTGATCCAGGCCGCTCCACTTCTGCCAGTGTGCCGCCAGTAGAAACATCTAGGTTGTCATATGTTGTCATGTCATTTATATACACTACCTTATAGAGAGGTGTGGGTGATCGGGTGTGTTATCGTGTTCAGTGTGTTTCCATTCATATACCTACACTGTATCCCATTCTGTTTCTGCATCCTTCGGCTGCTTAAAAGCAGCGGGATAAGGAGCTGGCCTCTGGGTTGTTTTTTTCTCGTCCCAATGATCGACACGTGGTCTGGGTGATGTTACTATGGATATGTTTCACCTGAGAGAGCGGTGTTCACGTCCTGTAAGATTCTAAAGCTAAACCCTGTTCTTTTTTCCTACACCTCACCACTTGCTTTTGTTGCCTAAAACAAACCATGTGTGTTTGTTATTGAAGGAAAAATAACATAGTGGGTTTATTTTGAAAGAGACTGTATGTTAATATTAAATGAAAACAGAAGTGTGTCTTGAAAGAAGACAATGCATATAACAGGCAGAACTTGCCACAGTTTCCCAGAACATCAACAACCAACACAACCAGGGTACCTTGCACGTCGTATGTGGAGTCCATGATCAAGCATGTCAACATGTGATGGTCTAACCTCAAATTTTGTTTATTGTATTTCATATCATAGGCCCACAAATATATATCCATATCTCATAATTATCAATCTCTGATCCTCTACCTGACCCTTCGTGTTTCCAAGGCTATTATATTGTAAACAGTCTGGGCTATTTAATTGTTCTATATCATTACATTATTATTAATATAAGCAGGGGGTTTCAATACAAAGTGGTAACCACTCTATGTGAATGCATGAATGGCTCAGACCTGCCCAGCACTGGATTTGAAATTAACTGTAATAAACTGGAGCTTCTGTGCTTTGATTAGCTGCTGTGAAACATGATCCTCATCCATTTAGAATGAACATTATTTCTTCTATGCTCATTTTGGTCAAATTAACACAAAAGTAGTGAAATAACTTACTTATTATACTACTTTTGCTGGGGGTTTTGCATTTTTGCACATTTTTTTATGTAACTTATTACTTTCAAATAAAGGTAACGAGTAATATGTAACAAATTATATTTTGGAAATAAAAAATTGCCCAATACTGCCTGACACATCACCAGCTGACTCCAAGTCTGGCAGGGACATGTCTTTTATAATGAAAGGGATTTCCATATATCTGTTCATCCTAACTTCTTCTTACTGATTCTATTTTGATAGAGGTGATGGTGCTTTTCGAAAGGAGTTAAATATAATCTGGAATAGTTTTTGAAGCCAACATTTGGTGGCTATTTGTGGCTTTGGGCCATGTTTTTGCCACAAGGGTGCATGAAAATCACCACAAAGCCACAAAACACCAAGGAGCTATGCTGGTGTGGCCATGTTGCTAAAAGTATTTGTTGCTGAAAGTATTTGTGAGCACCGATTTAATTTATGATCTGGAAACCATCCATCCATCCATCTTCTAACCGCTTCATCCTCTTGAGGGTTGTGGGGGGACTGGAGCCTATCCCAGCTGACATTGGGCGAGAGGCAGGGTACACCCTGGACAGGTCGCCAGACTATTGCAGGGCTGACACAAAGAGACAGACAACCATTCACGCTCACATTCACACCTACGGGCAATTTAGAGTTATCAATTAACCTAGTCCCCAATCTGCATGTCTTTGGACTGTGGGAGGAAGCCGGAGTGCCCAGAGAAAACCCACACTGACACGGGGAAAACATGCAAACTCCGCACAGAAGGGCTGCCACACCCAGGATCGAACCGGCAACCCTCTTGCTGTGAGGCGACAGTGCTAACCACCACACCACAGTGCCGCCCCTGATCTTATGAAAATGATTGTAAAGTATGACTCAATAACCACAAACATTGAAGGTAATTGTACAATTAACAACAATTCAAAATGTGTAATGAATTATTGAGATGAAAATATTTTGAAACATATTTTTTAATTGGTTTCTCTTAGCCTTTTTTAAGTAGACACGTGTGTAAATGTATAATATCTTTACATCACAAAAACAGTTCACTCCTAACACACATAAACATCTGCACAAACGCTAAAAGGGTGTTTCATGGCCATTAAGATCACAGCTAATCTAAATCGCAAACCGGTAGATAATGCAAAGCCTGTTTGCCAAAGCCCAGATGCTCTCCACTCAGTGGATACCGGTGTTGTGAAAACAGGTGATTCAGCCAAGCGCTGTACTAATCTGAATAAGTGCCACTTAATGCTGAATGGTGGTGTTATATAAGGCTTCAAACATCCAGAGACTTCCAACCCACAGGGCCACAAACAGCACTTCACAACAGAGCAGCTCTGAAATCAGGGAAACTACAGTAGTATGGGCAAAGCCTACTGTGGTATGTCTACCATTTAGCAGGGAAAGTATCTATTGTGTCTCTAAATTCAAATTGTTCTGTGTCAAACCAGCAGCCAGTTCCCATCTCAACACTTCACTGACAGGACCAGTAAAAATTTCTTTTTCAAGAGTGACCTGGTCCAGAGGGCAGCATAAAACATTGTTACAGACATATACAACTGTCATACACAACAATGAATAAAAACCACAGTATGCAATTAACATGAAATACAAGGTCAAGGACAAGAACAAATATGATCAAAGTACAATTTCTAAAATGAAGTAGGAACATTGACAAAAAGAGCTAATTTCCCAGTCCTTTAAAATCAACTTACAGGGCTCTAGTTTCTCGGTACAGCGCAGGGTGGCGAACCCCGCGCAGAGCTAGTTTCGAGCAGCGCAACCCGAGGCGCGCTCAGTCTGGTAGTTTGGCAGACAGAGGTGCGCAGCCGGTGTAAGCCGAAGTTTGGCTGACCGGCGGACAGTGCACACACGTCACCAAAACCTCACAGGCAGGTTTCCAGAATGTCAGGCACATTAACAATGCAATAAATACCCCAAAAACCCCTACCGCGGTGCTGAAACTAAATCAATCGATGTCAGGCACATCGATCACCACCACTTCATCAGCGCATAAGTCACACACAGCCTACTTATTTTTCGTCTTATTATTATTTTTCTTCCGCCAGATTTCTTTTCTGTCACCTATTAATGCCAAACAATATAAATCTGAAGTATAAAATAGATCAAAATATATACGGCNGACCACTAACTTGTCCCCAAACGAACACATGTTTCTGTGAGGCCTATGTGTTTCACTAACGTTCTTTATGTATTATGAAGGATGTCAGACTGGCCAATCAGTGGCAGAGCTGGGCCCGGAGTCACAAACAGCGCATTTCGACTGACACAGAACCAAATCGTCAGAACACCGGCACGGTGCTGGTTCCCGAACCTAATTAAGTAGGCTACTTACAACGGCATGAAAGACAATCTGACATTCTGTTTGTTGTTGGTTATTTCCTTAAAAAACTACGACTTTATTCTCGTAATATTATGACTTCAATCTCATTAAATAACGACTTTAATCTCATAATTCGACTTCATTCTCGTGATATTATGACTTTTTCTCAGTTATGACTTTATTCTCGAAATCTCTGAAATTTTTTTTTCTTCAATGTGGCCCTAATACTCCGTCGTAATTTACAATATATACACATTATAATAAAGATATGGGATATAGTCAAGATGGCACCACCCGAGTGGCAGCTGGTTACAGTAGTTCCGACCCCCCTTCGTGGATGTGCAGTATGTGGTTCTGAGCAAAGCAGTGGCTAATGTGGCACCTTTCCTGATCTCGTAATTACGAGATCTTATCTCTTAATTACGAGATCAGGTGTGTAATTTTTTTTTTATCGAGTGAATGCAATGCGCTTCTGTAAATATGTCCTCCATGTTTACATTTTGCAGACACCAACAAAGGTCACAGATGAGTTTCAAAACATAAACGGGGATCTGAGAGGAAAATTTTGGTATGGAGGCACTGTTGGACACTATAACACAAGCGGTGTATAATTTGTGACCTTAAGCAGCAAGTAGCATTCAGTGTAGTGTTGACCTTTCCATAGCCGAATAATCTCCTGTTACTTGTTAGTTAGTTGTACCAATTTTTGAAATCAATTTTGGCCTGATGGTGGTGTTACCAGATGACAAAATCAAAATCAATAGGTGTCTTCCCACTCAGAGCATCAATATGTTCAGCATATTTAAAGTTAACCCAGCCATTAGCGATTAAAGTATATTGGCTAGCAACAAATACATGGATTCACAGGATTATCAAGCCTATCACCAGGCAAGAACTGGAATATTGGACCAAAGTTACCAACTAATTTACTGACAGACCGACATTTCCATCCATAGTGCCATGTAATTACCATGTAACAACTGAATTGCTGGGTACGTACAAGCAATTCCCTAGTGTCTGCATGGCAGATATTAATGGTTTCTGGGTGATTGGTGTATTACCGTGTGGTTGTACAGTGGTAACAAAAAGCTTGATTTACTATCTATCTCAGTTAGGGTATATGATGAGGAGTGAGCCAGTTGTGGCTCATTATATGCTGTAACATTAGTGTTACGCAGGGTGTTGCCATGATTGAACTGTGCTGTGTATGTAAGTGTGTTTGTTCAGCTCTTTTAATGGGCCTCCTCCACACCTCTCATAATGTGCAGCCAGGCATGGACAGGATGCACCATAAAGTGTGCTGGACAGGCAGAAGGCCCACTGGATAAAAGAAGACAAACCCTACAGGTCCTCAATCAATACTGCTGGCATCAATATTCACCACCTCACTGCCCCGATACCAGCCTGCTGTTAACTAACAGTCTCACTGCTGTGTGTGTGTGTGTGTGTGTGTGTGTGTGTGTGCGCGCGTATGCAGCCATGTTTGAAAGGAAGACCAAAATGGAGCAGGGTAGAATTTACACTCAATATGGTATTGATTTCATTTTTGCTCATTTCTCATGTCTGCAGCAAGTTTAATTGGATCTACCATAACGACACGCCAAGGATGAAGACAGTGCAAACAGCAATAAAATCTTAAACTACCCACCAAGTAACTATTCCCCCATTAAGATAACCGCCGTCCTTCGATTTCGCCTATTGTCTTTGCAATATGTCGATTGCAAAAGAAACAAACACTCGAGAACCAATTTCTTCCCCCCGTGTTGTGCCCAGAATAAATTGTTTCGAACCACACACCAAATCTTGTGGTCAGTAACATGTCAGAAACAGTACTTTTCATGTTTGTTCATCTCACACTCTCATTGCTTTCCATGACAGATTGGACGCTTCCTCAGAAATATCAAAACCACAATAGACCGCTGGCCAAAGCTCAGTAAGAGCCCCAGAGATTGATTCATTGTAATAGCATTACAGGTTTCTCTGCTTCCTTTAATTATTACAATAACTCACAAATTATATTCAGTCAATACTGGTAATCTTGTAAAAACTGATTACTATATTGTTGTATTTTCAATAAGAAATGCCTGTCTCTAAATAAAACAAAATTCCATCCATGACTACTCCTAATGAGCTCTTTGTTTGTAGCTGAAGCAATGAAATATCCAGAGAACAGTTTGAGCAGCAACCCACTTTCATTCCACGGTGTACAATCAAGAAGCAGCAAGGAAAAAGATAGATGGCTCTCTGCTCTTTCATCAGCAAACACCTATGAGGTCAGAATGGAAATCAGTCCCAGATGATTGCTGCCAAGCAGCTTTAGCTCTAACATGACGACAACCAGAACATGTACAGTAACACATCTCTGTAGAAATAACAGGCTCTTACCCAGCTGGTACCACACATCAATATGACATGAGACAGACTTGACTCTTACGAAGGACAGACGTTAAATTTGGGTGGGAATACAATAGGGTTAACAGTATTTTTAATGTCTAACAATGTTAGAATAGCACACTTTATGGACATTTACATTATGTCACAACCTAGATTCAACCAAATATCATCCTCTAACAGCGTTGGTCACAAGCTAGTTGGTCAGAAATAGGCTACACCTCTACTATGCACAAAATAAGGGCTGAAAGAGGTGTATGCCACTTCCTACGCAAACATTTTGATCTCTAAAAGCTGACTTGATGGGAGAAACTTTGACCCATGCTTACAAACATTTTGGAGATGGGAAATGGGTGATACATATGATGAAGTGGAAGCCTGATTGAAGAAAATGTTGAAAATTTTTTGGCACATGCCAAATTTGGTACATTTTTAGTATGGATCCTACGCATTGTTTTATAAATGAGACCCCAGACTGCCAAGTCATTTTTGTATTAAAGACAATCATTTTAGTGATCGCTGACTTTTCCTGGAATGCCATCATCAGGCCAAACTGTATCATTGACCAAGACTGCAGTACATGACAAAGTATCTCCAAAACCAATGGCTAGCAAATGTGTTCTGAATAATTTATCCCCAGAGAATGAACTCTAATGTTCTGTGACCTCTAAATTTTACCCACCTCAACCAACAGCTGAAAATGTCAGCATTTACATACAAGATACTCAATAAGCTATTAGGTGCTGAGCACATTCATGCTCTCAGTGAAATAAACCTTTATAAGGAACTTTTGACTTTCAGATACAAATTCTGACCCTTCAACTGAGGGTATCAACGCTAAAATCTGAATATGCTGCTGTGACTAATAACTTCCAGCTAAAAAAAAAAAATTACAGTGATATAGACAAAGATACTCTATTCAGTGTGGATTGGTTGTGTCAGAGGTGCCAACTAACACTGATACCGATGTGGCGTACCAGATCAGTGCATCCCTACTTTTCTGAGAACAAACTTTACATCTTCAACCCAGCGTTCACTGGAAAGGCTCTCTGACAAAATTATCAATATGTTCTTCATGTTATCCAACACATTCACAGGGCTACTAACTGGTCTTTTAGTCTTTTAGTCTTAATCCTGTTTTATTGATTTTTGGCCATTCAGACGCAAATGAACTCCAAAGCAACATGAAAAATCAAAATCAAAATCAAAAATGTTTTGTCACTATTTTCAGTTAGCTGAATATTATGTTGTGTTCACAAAGCAAAGCAAACACAAAGCAAATTTTGCATCATGTTACCTGTGCAAATACGGCCCCTGACTGGCTGCTAGCAGCTATGCTAATGGTTGTGCTAACAAAGTGGGCAGCTTACGCTGTTAAGGCTAACAGCTAACTTGGTTTGTGGTAAAGTACAACCGATCACTCAAGTGATGAGAACATAGTAAACATAGAGGCTCTGTGCTCTGAACCAGCATGAAACAAGATGGCAAGATTTATTATCAGATTTTCTTTATACATTCATGGCAGCGCATTACCACTTTAATCCCTCAGTTGTTTACCTTCCCTGAAAGACCAACTTAAATTACTCAGACCATTTTCCTACAAAGCATTTCAACAATAGCTGGCACAATTAACAAATACATATTCTCAGATTTTTTCCATGTAGTCCTATGGTTGTGTTCACTAATCTAATTTTTCCTTCTGTCTCTGTACAGTACTGATATTAGTCATAGAGCTCCTGGTGACCACAGACAGCAACAATCAGTTTGTCCTTTATTTCTGAATCTCTGTGATGTCAGGAGAATCTTAACACAATTACAACACTTACAGGCTTTTGTGACACAGTGCCATACGAATTTCGAATACATGAATAGCAACAGCAAATTTCGAGTTCAACTTTTACATTTATCAGTCTATACAAGTCACGTTTATGTCCACCTGATGAATGTAACTCTAATATTCAATGTCCTTTTTGTTTCAGTCCTGAGTAAAATATCTGGCTCTAGATGTTCGACTTTGTCCACCAGCTAGGCACTAAGATTGTCTGCCTGTCTACAGGGCAGGAAATGTACAGTAGCTTTATCATAGCCTTTTTATAGTAAGAGCATCTACATGCCGTTGTTGTAAACAGTTAAGGAGAATGATTCTGACTTTATTAAAATGTAAACTTGCAATGCTTAAAACCAGAGAAGTTGTGTTTGTATTTATTCAATCTTCACATTCTAAAAGAACTTAACAAGTCCTCAAAAGAGAGGAAATTTTCTGTCTCCCTTGATAATGTAAGTAATTGCATCAGACGTGATCTTTTGACATGAAAATGCTAAAATTTAATCTTAATATCAATCTAAAAGTCACAATCAGCCAACAAAAATTGAAGCAGTAAATCAGAGAGAGAGGTAGAGCAGCACAGGAAGACAAGAAGACCGATAAAAGGCCAACAGTGAGGCGTTAAAAGGATGTCAGCCACTTTTAAAACAGATAATATATCATTTGTAAAACAAGCGCTCACTTGTGAGCACACAGCTCTGCGTGGCTGTGTAGTGTTTCCAGCTTTTTCCTCATTGTCAGGGTGAGCAGTGTTAGCAGGTAACAGATGGCAGCCTGATCGCAGCACGCGCTCTCTCAGATGATTCTTCATTACCTTTAAACAAGTGTGAGGCAAATGTCCTGCAGCCACTGCTATGCTAATAAGACTTCCTGCTGAATCCAAGGCCTCCAGCTCTAGCATATTGGCATAATAGCACGTTATTATGCCAAGGTAAGACAGCACTTTGTGCCCCATAGCCATATCTGGGAGAATATGCACTTTCTTTTATAACCCTATCACCCAGAGAAGAAGCCTTTTGATTGTAATGACCCTGTATCTTAGGACAAGCCGTAGATGTTTGGATTCCTGAGAATGCTCAAAAGCATCTTTCATAGAAAACAATCAAGACCACACAGTTTGTGCGAGAAGCAAGAAATGCAGACCTTTATGTCAAGTATAACCCATCATACAAAACAGCTGACTAGGATGTTATGGACTACATTGCATTGAAAACAGTCACTTTATAAGTTTTCTTCATTGTTAAGATTTTTTTTACCCAAGACTCAAAGGACTGAGAGACCTCCAATCTTCTGGAATTCAAAAACACAAACTACTTGACTCTTCTATACAGTAAGAATAGCATCTTCACAATTCTCACATCCCATCATTAAAGAAATGTATTAATTTTGCCTTTTTATAGTAAAATACAACCTTCAAATTTGTGAGAGAGGTGTAGAGGTCATTAAATACAGACTGTCACCTGGAGAAGTCCTGGTTTACAATACAGTTGATGGCATACAAGATAGTATCATCAGGAGTGCTGAGTTAAAAAAAAAAATATATATATATATATATATGGAGTGAATAGCAGGGGACCCAATGTTAATCCCCTGTGGGACACCTTTATCAACCCATTGGAGACTTAACTTGAAACCCTCAGCAACAACAGTCTAAACTTGATACTAGATTTTGATAGCATCCTGTAAAATTCACCTAAAATGCCTATCTAAGGCAAACCCAAAGTAAACTGAAAGCTGTACTTGTTACATTTTTAGTACACATACATGCATGGTCTCATATGAGAGGTAACACTGAAGTTTTTCTGTTTTTATATTTTTTTGAAAACAGATGCTGCAAAAGACTAGAACTGGAAGGTATTAGTTGGAAAACACCATGGGATCGTAGCATTAAGCCTAATTTAGTCAAAATTCAAAGTAAAAAACAATATCACAGAAAACAAACACAGGATTTTGTCCAGGTACGTTTCTTAAGGAGGATAAAGCAATGTCTTGAATGTGTGATTATGTGTGGTAAACAAGTCAACAAAGACAAATGTCTATTCAGGAGGTCACTGTACATAAAAACACTAGAAAAATTAAACTGCTAAGAAAGACTGTTTTTTTCCCCCTTAAAACAACAGAGGAGCCTTTTTATCATTAATGTACATTTATAACAGTATATGATGCCAAGGAAGAGTTGAAAACTTCTCTGGAGGTGAGGAGTGTCACTGACTACAAGACCCATATGCCACTGGCCAGTCTCTGGCTATTGATTGGCTATGAAGTAGGGGAGGCACAGGGCCTTGCTGCCTATTACAAACTTGAATGTCAGTATGGAAACTTCTATTGTCTCAAGTGAGGTGTTGGTCGAAAGGTCGGCATATTTACTTGTAAAAGATATGATGGATAATATGTGGAGAAATATTAATGTTTGGCGAGTTATAAATGTTTTTTGTTTGTTTTTGTCTGACAGAAGGGTTTATTGAACCTGCTGTTGTGGTTGTACCTTGAGATGGTCCACATCAATCGTGCCCCTAGGAGCGTAGCTTTAAAACAATAGGTTGTATGAGTAAACCACTTAAACACGGCAAATACAGCAGTCGTTCACATATTCCACAGACAGATTTCAGATTTCTAAACCAGCTGTAGATAGAATCACCAAAACCCATGGAAAGCAGCATATTGAATGAAATGAACCATCCACAACAGTAGCTACAGCAGTTATTGTACTGTGTCCAGGTCTCAAGCCTGACGGGTGTATATGAAGGACATTATTACCGAGTAGATAATAGGCACAAAGTTGCGAGTTGACCAGAAGCACAGCAGTACTCAATTTAAAATAATTGCCTTCCTCCGATGTCAAGGTTGTGTTTGGTGTAAAAGGAAAGCATACAAAAAGCATAGTGGACTGTTCACTCTGTTCTACACTTCCTTAACCTGAAATGAGAAGTGAAGATTTTAGTCTTCTTTGTCCTCTATAATGGTAAACTCAGTATTTTTGATCTTTTGTGCTGTTGATTATTTTAAATATGTCAACTTTGACTGGAAATTGCGATGGCCATTTTTTTTAGGATTTACTGACATTTTATAGAACAAATAATCAATATATGGAAAAAATATGATTAATCAGATTAATCAGTCATTATGGGCACATTATTTAAAAAAAGTTTTCCACCCATTTAATGTCAAACAAATTTCTGCATTAAAACTGTCACAAATGATTAAACATTGAAAATCCTCCAGTATCTTCATTGACATCAACCTCCAAAAGCCTGTGGCTTCTGCAGCCCATTCTCTCCTCTCTCTCTCATGTTAAAAGTCAGTAAATGCCTTCCTTTTCCTGCCTCTTCTTCTCTGTGTGCCTACTCTCCATATGAAACAGCCCAGCTCCCATAGCAGTAGTTATCTGAGCACTGGAAAAGTGTTTTTGGATGCTGGAAGGAAGAGGAAGAAGACAGGCATTTTGCAGTAATGACGGTCGCTGAACGGTAAGAGAGAGGGATGATGAGAGCAGCTTTTTCTTCTCGCCTACCCTCTTGATCCCTTTCCTTCTCAGTGTCTCTGCGTCGCCTTTCTTGCTCTGTCTGGATTATAGACACCAAGCTTTTTGAGTTAGACTTTATCTCTCAATTCCCGCAGCACTTAAAAGGCAAAGGAGGAGATCACAGTCTTCCACCCCAAACCCCCCTTTCCCACCAGCACACCCACTCCCTGATTTTTTTTTTTCCCACTACTGTAAGCGTACAGACATTATCTCAGTTAGGAGGCTGCAGGTCAAGCGCTAATTTCTGCACAGGAGCTCTTAATGTTTCCTGGCATCCATTATGTAGAGAGAGGGAAACAGGTTGGTGATAATTAGACTGGAGGAGGGAAGGCATTTCAACAGAATATGTAATGGTTATTATGGAAGAGGCGAATGAGGGAGAAATTGTAGAGAAGATGGCACCTGCTTCAGCCCTGCAAGGATAAAGTCTGAACTGTCCAGAAATAACACAATTAGCAGCAGGCCATTCTGCAGCCACACACTGACTCTGCTCCAGCTGAATTTGCAGGTAAGAGACAAATATGAAATCTGAATGTCATGCCTTTTCTTTGTCATTTTTAAGCACTTTGCTGCTGGGTCAGTGAATCTTGTTTCCATCTTTCTGAGACATTTCCTTATTTCCTGGCCCTCCAGAGGAGGGTGAAGCATCTCATCACCGGGAGTCAAGGGGCTGAGAGGCAGCAGTGTGTTTCCCATCTGAATGAATTTACAGCCAAACAAAATAAACACCATCTGTGCTGGACTTGTTACATTGCACAGTGTAGAGTCTGCCATTATAGCAATATAATATCAATATTGTGATATGAAGCTAGTTATTGTGTGATGTCTTAGGGTTATAAAAGATATGGTCAGAATAATTCCATTGTTATTGTTTTTGCTTGGGGTCTTGAGACAAAAATAATCTTAACCTGAGGTCAACATTCTAGCTTTTTCCAGAGCTTTTAACCACATTTCAGTAACTCCTGCAATCTAAATGACAAAACAGATCATTTTTAATTGCCATCTAAAGACAAATTATATGACTATTTTTTGAGATGTCATTCTGAATGTCAGCATGAGATTGACAGTGACGTCTAAATGATTTAAAATATCACAAAACAGTAGATATTAGTCTTTCTTGGTCTCCCACCTCTACGGTTAAGGTTTGGGAAGCTAAAAATTCTTGTCAGTCATGGTTAAAGACACCAACACTGACTGTTCTTAGAATGCAAATAACAAGCTCTCTTATCAAAGTCACAAGCTTTGCAGACCTATTCATTCATCCCAGCCCTACAATAATTGTAACAGCTATTCAGTTAATAGTCATTATTTACATGATCACAAGCACCCATTTCTAATGTTACCACTCAAAAGAATGGCCTTTATCAGTGGTTATCAGCCTTGTAGATGAAGGTTAGCAACCCAGTCAAGAAAAAATGTTGCCGTTGTATGTTACTCCAAACCACGGATATGTAACATTTGCAAGTTATTATTGAGTGGATACATTCAAAACTCTAATGTGGTTAAGTTTAGGCACAAAAGTAACTTGGTTATGGTTAGGACAATATTATGTTTTGGCTTAAAATACACAGTTTTTCACTGGAAAAATAGTGATGAGTCGCTAAAAAACATCCACAAATGGTGGCTGAAAAGCTGATGGAATCACATCAGTGACTTGCCAAAAAAAAACATTTGTTTTGTTGTTTGTCCTGAACAACAGTCTGTAGGTGTCCCACCCAGGTGTCACACCACCCCCACTCCTTTCCACCTCCTGATGACTAAGTCAGCTCATATTTAATGTCACTTTAGAAATGTAACATGTAACATGCAGATGTAACATATTCATGGTTTGCAGAAAAGTACAATGCCATCATATTCTCCTTGTGACTGGGCTTTGTTTAAAGGGGGGCTGCACTCCTAATAGTAGCTTTAGAGGAAAATCATCATCCCATTTAATGCCTGTTATCACAAGTCATCGGGAGCAGTTTTGTGTCCGTTTGACTTTTGGTATCGTTAACATTAGCCGCTAATACTGCATGATTAGTCTTAAAAATAAGATTTGAATTAAAATAAGTTCTTTTGTCACGTAATGAGACATGACATAACATGACAAATTTACATGCATCAACTAAAAGAAGTCAACGTTGACTTTTGGTTTCACACGGGACACAAACAGTGGTCTTTTGGGTCAAAGTCCTTTGTTTGTTCACACTAACTTCCTCCTTTGTTCTCGTCATAATCGCTATGACCACTAGAGGTCACCACCTACTAATACAGGCTGTTCTCATAAACTGTTAATTTGTCTATGAATGCACCGAAATATATACATATCCCACATAATCACAAGCCAGTAATTTGTGCATAACCCACATATTTTGAAAGGCTGCGATCAAGTGATCAGTGGGCTGATCGGAGTAAACAAGGACATTAAAAAAAAAAAAAAAAAAAAAACAGACTTTCCCAAGGGGATGGGTGTTTGATACAGAGTGAACTTTGAGTAAACTTTGAGTCATTTTAAGGTACATGCTTACCATGTTTATTTTCCTAAACCTAACCACAGTAATTTTAATTACCTAAACCTTACCTCTGTAATTTTAATCTTAATGTTAAGGACATAACATCATTTGTGGAGCGCTAACTGGTAGAATATCATACAAACTGTTTTATGAGGATACGCTGACTAGTAGTTGCAGCAGGCCCCTTCCAACCCACATCTTTGGCCAATAATGGCCTTTCATTTCAGTGATACCATTGGAAGCTGCTTTTACAAGACATCCCTGTTTAGAAAAAACATAAATGAAGCTCCTTCTGTTTGAGTTAATGACCATTGTTGTCATTTTTTGGTACAGAGAGTCTCCATCTGTATGAGTGATAATAATAAGGTTTTCACCATGGTATCATGGCAACATTGCTATAAAGGAGTAAGATGGGCAAGAAACACAAGCAGTACAAACAAAACCAAAAAGAAGTTGCACTACGAAGCAAGTTCGACATAACCAGCCTTTGCAATAGCTGGCTCGACACAACCTAAAACCCCAATCGGAGATAACAGGTACCTCAGCAGTGGTTATCAGCTGTCTTTGTTAAGCCAAGTTTCTGTCATTTGGCTCTGTACGCCATTTTTGATCATCTTCAGCCTGCAGCCTCATGCCTACGAACGAATCCCAGCCGTGCTGATATTCAGTATAGCAGCACTCCGTCTTGTGTGATATTGCCAGAATAACGACAAATTTTCACACTTCTCTTTTTCAACATTTGGTTTTTGTTTGATTATATATCAAAATCAGGTTAACCTTGCTTTTCTAAGGTTTAGAATACTAATCCCTTGATTCCAGTGTGTTTTACTCGGAGGGCTCTTCATACTCCAGTGGATCCTGTTGACTTATTACAGACACTGAAAGATTTAAGCTGCTCATGACCTTTGCAAAAGATGTCAAAGCTGTTCTCCTCCTCTGGTTTGAAGAGATCAATATTGCAACACTTTCTGAATGTTCTTCAGGATGTTTTTCAGGAAGGATGGTTTTATGACTCAAACAAGGAAACTACTACATATTCTCTAATGATGCCAGCAGATGCTTTATGCAGCAAATGCAAAATACCTTTAAGGTTCCAACTGGAGCAGGCTGAGAAAATAAAGCAGCCAGAGATCAAAGAGGAGACAGAGTTGGGGGGGGGCTCGAAGGCTGTGCCCTGAGGCCACAACGAGGATGGAAACCCCAGCCCTGCCTGAGGACGTGTGTAGACAAACTCACCTCTAGATCTCTCCGCAAATCAATCAGTCCCCCTGCATTAAAGGTCCTTCTTTGTCAAACCGAGCTTTTCACCCTGAAATGAGATCAGCCGGCAGAGAACAAACAGGCGGCAAGGAGAGAATGTCACACTAATGCCGCCGCCGGTGGCCGCCTCCTCCACCGCAAACTGTTTAAGGGTCAACAGAGGCCAGTCGTAACTCCATTAGACAGAGAAATGGATAGCTTAGTATCTGCAGCCTGACACCTGCATCATGTATTGTCAAAGTGGCCCTGGAGGCACGGGTGAGGGGCGTAGACAGGAAGTAGAGGACTGGAGAGGAAGGCAAAAAGGCAGAATATGGACTAGAATAATGATGGCACGATATGATAACAAGGACAGACAAAATCCAAGAGAAAATGTGAAGAAACAGCCAAAGGTTAAAGACTGAAAATCTTGAGAGGCAACACTATTTTACAGGGCTGTAATTTCCCAACAATTTCCTAATAATTTCAAATCATTTTCCTGCTATGTAATTTGATACTTAGTTTGGAGAAAATAGAGGCCCAATTGATACATATCCAATTACTAAATTCCAGTAAATAACTAGCATAATCTAAAACCTTTTTTTCCCAGTTATTTCACAGTGGGTCAGCTTAACACACTTGGAAGAGTATAAATAATCAAATGGGTGATCCACTGACCAGGTTCAGTTTCAGGGTCCTGGTATGCTGGCTCACTGTCACACTGTCATGGACTTAATGCTATTTGAACACCTGCGGTCTTGTTCCAAAATGTATTTCTGCTGTCCTATAAGTGCCAAATTAGTGGTTCTTACTAGGAAACTTTCAAGGAAATCATGTGTTTTTGGACCTTTGGAACTGGACCCCCTGTTATTCTATATGCTATTGAAAATACCATGAATTTTGCAAGTGAATAGTAAAACGTCTGAATATGATCATTGGCCTTCCCTTTTCTCAAGTTGCACCATTTTCGCAAATATATTTACCGTTATTCTTTTTTTATTAGCACACTTTATTATATTTAAGGAAGAAGACTCTTGCTCTTGTTTAAATTTGTTGTACTGCCAACTCGACACTTCCTCCATGCTAGCCCCATTCTCACTCCAAAGTTGTCGAAATCTAACACCATTAAAAGCCATCTTTTCACTTCGGCATCATATGCCGCTGTTCACCGTTACTGCTCAATGGCACCCGGCGGCATCAGGAGGAAATGTGGCGGGACAACAACAAAAGTTAAGGCAGCAGAAGTCTGAGTGGGGCATGAGGGATGGTTGATCGGTCCAACATCCACTGATTTTCACCTGAGAAGCCGGTATCCGCTTCCTGTGAACATGTAAAGCCAAAGTCTGTTCTTTTTTCCTAAACCTAACCATGTTTAAGTATTGGCAAAACATAACCACATGCCTTATTGAAGGAAAACAAACGTCAATATGCAGTGTTGTACCACCATAGTGTGTTTATTTTGAAAGAAACTGTATGCAACTGTACATTTCCTGTGAAAACAGAAGTGTATTTTGAAAACAGACAATACTTGTAACAGGCAGAAGTTGATTCAGTGTCCAAGAATGTCAACAACCACATTACCCAGGACACCCTGCACGTCACATGTGGACATGGGAAGTCCATGAACAAACGTCGATGTGTGACAAGGTTAGAACGAGAATGTGTTGTCCCTGCACCTGTTGTCTCAATGATTTTAGGATGATGTACATTTCCACACCGCAATATCATTTCATACTCACTGTGCTGCTGTACTTTTCTTTTTTTGAAAGAAATACTCTCCTGAAACTGCAGTTCAGTTGCAGATACTTCTACTTTACTGTTTTGTTTTTCAAGCTTTGCAACATATTTAAAACTCAACACAGTTTTTTTATATTAAATTCTGTCCAGTAGCTCAAAAAGCATAATCTCTTTTTCAAAATGTTTTATTAATAGCAATTTAACACCAAAATAAAAGAACAGCAAAGTAGAAGCTTTTGAAAATAAACTGTGTAAAAAAATATGTAAGAACCAGCATCTTCCTAAGTTTTATCTCAAAGGTATTCTTGAGAAAGGTCCTAAGGAAAGTTATGACGATGAATCCCATTGTCCTCGTAAGTTGAAAGCACATGCCAGTTGATCCTCATTGGCATAGTTAAATGCCCTGTCAATCCCAATAAAAGGGCATTAGACTGCAGGACTGTGTGCAGACAGAGAAAGAAGAAAAGGAGGAGGAAGGAAAGTTAAGAGAATAAACTCAAGAATGCCCAAATGAAAGTCCAAAAAAGGTGGAGCACCAGATTCCAATCATAGAGAAAAACTAGTAGTTCTTAAATGGAGGCACTTCTGCAGAAATTGAACACCAAACAAGCGTCCATATTTAGCGTCAGTAGTGGATATAAAATAACACAAAAAAAGATGCATGGGGTGCTAAAAATTCTGCTTGTAATTCTGTTGAATTAGTGCTATGGACGTACTGTAGATATGCTATGTGCAACATTAAAATACAAATTACAGGCCTTCATTAGTTACCTTCCTTTATTTGTTGGTGCTGCCCATAAGTTTAGACTCTACCATTATTATCAGTTTTTATTTGAGAAATTACCATTTAATAGTAACTGTCCAGAATGCATTGAACACGCACTGCTTCATCAGCTCGGCTGAACCACCAGAAACCACAGCAGTGATCCTGTCTATTCAGCTCAATTTGACTCAGGGCTGTCCATCCTTCCAGACTGAGAAAGACAGCCACTGACCCTGGAAATAACACTGTTTTATATTTTCCTCTTCTTTCCTTTGTCCCCGGCTACAAATCGAGCAGAAGTAATTTGATTTAGCCATGGGCATTTGCCATCGATTGTCTGGCCTGCTCGACGCTCCGGTCAAGTGTTTGTCCAAACAGCAAGAGACTGAATAAGAGAGAGAGTGTGTGTGTGCATGTGTAAGTGTGTGTGTATGAAATGGAGGGAGAGGCAGAGAAGGAGAGAGAGAGAAAGTGACGAAGAAATGATGGTGAAAAAGTCAAGATTAACTCAGTAACGTGCACTCCTCCACAGAAGGTCCTAAAGCAATGATCCATTGAAAATTGACAGGCAAGTTCAGTTCAAGCAAAGTAAATGAAAAAAATGGTTTGCATATGATAGCATGACACCATAAAAATTCCCTTGGAAACCTCCCGCCCACTAAAGGGTTCACCTTCACTTGACTTAATGTAACAGTTAGAAGTAAAGTTCTTGTGTTCTGCGTAAGTTCAAGTCAAACTATTTTTGTTTGCTGGTTACTACTTACAGTGTGTGTAATGTAAGTCATTCTATGATAAAGCTTATAGTGGAAGCTGCGGTATGAACATGAAGTCTGGCAGTGCGGTTGCACTGGGACCCGTGAGGTGGGAGGCCCATAGAGAGAGTTGGCCCTCCAACAGTGTGTTGGGTGGAGAATGGGCCCTCATGAGTGATTGCCAACTTGAAAATATGCCTGTGCTCAAGGAAGAACTCTCATCAAATTGAAAGTGCCATTGGTCATATATGCCCTTGAAAAAGGCAAACCCATCTCCATTATGTTTATTTTTTCCTTTTGTAAAATACTCAGTAGCATTCTATAACAAAATGATATTTATCCAAAAACTATAAATCATCAATTCAAATTGTTTGATTAAATTAATAGTTTCTTATTTTCTTTAGTATTTTTTAGCTTTAGCTTTTAGCTTTTTTTTATATACAGATATGCAATGATGATTGCTGGGCAATATTTATGTTAATGTTATCCAGTGTCAAAACTCTGATCATGTGACAAGACAATATGTGCGTGACAGCATGCACTAGGGCCCATCATGATAGCATGCAGTGGAGCCCATTGTAACTGACTTACACCACAGCTCTAATGGCACCCAGATCAGGAGATCATCACATGCGTTTTCAAAGCAGAGTGGTTTATTTTATCACCTGCTTCACAAATGTATTGCCAATGATAGCTTAATATATGGGAGGGTTGTGACGCTCAAAAGAAAAATTGATTTTCAGATGTCTCTTTCCAAATTTAAGTCTATGGGAAAAAGTCTCTTTTGGGCACAATGACATCCTGCAGTACCACTGTCTGGCCACTACAAAAACTGGCTCCACATCCCGGCACACTTCATGGGTGCCTGAGTATAACCCTAGATTCTATATAGGCATAGCTGTAGCTATCACTATTTTAGTGTTTTTCAGTTTATGAAAGTTAACTGTAACATTTTAGTCACCTACAAAAGTCTTGTTTAGAATTTGGTTGTACTAAGGTTTTGTATGTTCAGTTTTTCCTGTAAGTACATTATGTTGAAATGGTGTTAGGCCTGTTTTTTGCTACCAGAACTGTACTGCACTGTACCAAAGACGGTGGATAAACCAAGACGGTCCACTGCGAGTCAATTTCCTGTATCAGTGTCATGTGGGGTTCGCGACCACCATGCCCCTTTAGGAGACTAACAGCAGGTCCTGAGTCCATTGACTTCAGTGGGAGAAATCAACGTGATTACAGATTATGGATGATTCTTTCGCCCCATAGTCACGGAAGCAAATATTGGACCCATTTATCACAAGTCACATATCTTCAGAACATTCCGACACCAAAATGGCAAATTTCAGACGGACAAATCAGGAGAAAATTTACTTTGTTCAAGACCTGTCTCTGTCTCAACAACACACTCTCGCAAGATCTGGCAACAGATATCTCCTCTCTGGTGCTGAAATCAGTGCAGTTTCACCAAAGATACTAGATTAAAAAAATATTTTTTCCAGCGGATGTCTTAGTTACAACATGATTGAGCTAGCAAAGCAGTTTTGTGTTGCTATGTGTGGTATTTATTCATTTTTGGGAAATCACGATGTCTAGAAAGCACCAGTGGCTGCAGCTGACAGGGACAGCTAACAGCAGCAAAGCTAACATCAGGACGTCATCTGTTAAAAGCCTCCCGTTGTCGGATACGACATGAAACTACTCCAGTTAGCTCGATCATGTTGTAACTAAGACATCCGCTAGAAAAACAATTTTTTTCACGGACCGTTTATTTATTTAGCTTACGGCCAGTAAGCATGTTGACAGAAGCAAGGTTGGGGATACTCGTCTTTGATTGGCGGTTCTCCATCGTCTCTGATTGGGGTACGGGGGACAACGCCTACTTAGGAGACCGGAAATGTATACCATTTCATACAATGGGAGTATATTGTAGGTGGGCCATCTTTTAGTAATCCAGTATCTTTGACTGTACCAACCAAGCTAGCAGCTAGCGTTAGGGTTAGCTCCACCCTCTCAGTCCAAATATGGTCACTTCACACTTCTGCTCCAAAACTCCAAGATGGCAACGTCCATCACACCAAACTCAAGGATTAAAACCAAACATGCGGGGATAGCATTATGCAGAAGAATCAGTGGTACTACGCTCCCTACTGGCTGATTGAGAGTATGGGTTTCAAACCATTTAAGCACTAAAGGTTAAAAAAATATGGACTGCTGTGACTGTAAATAACAGTGTAAAACTGAATATTGTGGAGCTAAGGATTATGTAACCTACATTACAACCTTACTGAGACTCAACCCCTGTGCCATGACACATTAGAATTACAAAGAATGGGCTTCTTATTGCATAATATAAACCTAGAATTCAATTTTTTGGCCACATAGACATGGTTTTACATTAGGATACTATATGTAACCAGTAAATCTCAGCACTACAGAAGCCACTATGGGATTTGGCTGCAGAGTATTATATCGACTATATTCTGTGCATTGTTTTTGCCCTCCCACATTTGAGATCTATGCTTGGCCCTCTGATTGGACAAGGCTTGGCAGCTGGTTTGAATTGAGCGGTTATCACTTTTTTTCTGCCATTTGAGCAAACTATGAACATTTTTACAGCTCTATCACAGATTGTCGTAACACAATTGTCCTTTCCTAATAAAATTCCTGTACCGATCCATGAAGTGATGACATTTTGCATCTCTTGTTTGCAAGAATAAAGAGCTGGCATGAGCAGTGATACTCAGAGCCAATGACTGAGTGATTTTTTAGAAGAACAGAGGAAACACATCCTGCAGCAATTGGCCAGTACAGTACAGAACAATACAAACATAAATGAGGCTGTAGTTTATGACTGCATTCACGTGTCACAAAAGATATCTAGGTGTGTCTTAACAATAGCCTGACAGCAAACTTAGAATACACAATTAAATAAAATCACACATGCTCACTGTCCCTTCACAGTAGACCTGGCAGATTCAAGAAGGTCAAAGAATTATGCTGACTCCCTCCACCTCCCTCCATCCCCAAACCTCCGTCCTTTGTAACTGTGAGCCAGTGAGAGGAGGCCGGCCCTGAGCCCTGAGCCTGCCGCTGATATGTGACATCAAGGTGAACTCCTGCCTGCTCCACCAGGAATACCAGGCCTATTAAAAGAGAAAAGAGCCGAGGGCCAAACCGTCTGTTTCCTTTTTTAGCCCGTCGCCCTCCAGAGGTTCGACTTACAGAGCATGAAGCAAGGAGAGAGAGAGAGAGAGAGAGAGAGAGAGAGAGAGAGAGAGAGAGAGAGGCGAACTGAGAAAGAAGATAGACAGACGACTGCTGAAAATAAGACTATTTTGATTTCCAGAATTAACTTTTCCTTATTTCTTCCATGTGTTGACTTAAAAGTGTTGTAAAATGTAAAAAAAAAAAAAAAAAGAAAAAAAAAAAAAGACTTTCCATAGAAGGCTATGGCAGCCAATAGAACAAGTTGAGGTTGAGATTAGGGAAAAGTGAACTACTGATACACTGATAGCATGGTTTGGGCTCTGCTAACCACCCTAAACATACATTTATTTATCCATCCATTCGTAATCTGTAACCTCTAAGGATGTGAATGGCAGTGGCGCACCCATACATTTTTCACAGGGGTGTCCAGATGGTGCCACTGAAAATCTTGGGGTGGCACACCAAAACCAAAATCTATCATTGCATTTCAGCAATTCAATTCAATGTTGTTGAAGTATATAGGTGAGCTGAATACTATGTCAGTTATGAGAGTTAAGGAACCCCATACTGATATACTTTGGTTTCTAATTTTAGAGTTAATGTTACAAATTATCGGATGTGCATACACTAATAATAATACTAGTATCATTTTGAGTTCCACCACAGTCTTGTTTGAATGTGTTATGTATCCGTATATGTTGTTCTTCAAATAGGCTGATTGTCCTTTTCCAGAAATACACAGCTTTAGTTTGAAGTACATTGATTGTAGGCAAGAAAACATTTACCAGAAACAAGCCTACTCAAGTTTAGGGGAGACTCATGGGATCCAATTTTCATTCAGTGTATTGAGGTAAGAGTTCAAGGGGTGTCTTTGAAAATGGCCACGGCTGTTGTTCACTCTCAGAACTTAGCCCAATTTTTGGAGTATTATTTAGTCCCCTTCCCAACAAGCGATGCCAACATGGTTTGGACCAATGGATGACTTCTGCAAAATGAAAGTAGGCAAGGGCTAGTCTGTAAACAAACATTGATAATTAATATATGAAAAATGAGCCCGGACCTCTGCTGGGGGTTCCAGAAAATCAACCTTGGCACAATTTTTGTGATAAACAAGCTGCATTTCCATGCCAATCACCAGTGTGAATCAACTTATTTTTCATTGTGAATTAGAAAATAGTCGGCAAGCCACCTGGCACCCCATCGTGAGCCAGATTTGTATCATTGCCGTAGGTTATCTAGTTTTACAAGACCCCAGTACCTTTGCACTAACTAAAGACATAAACACACCAAAGCTTCTTACAGTGTGTCAGCCTCTAATGACGGGGGCTATACAGAAGGGGCCAGCAGGGTTGAACCTGCAACAGTACTAACCACTGCACCATCGTGCCACCCCTTATTTAGAAATATGCACCATGTAAATTAAGAGACAGATAGACAACACATAATAATGAAGGGGAAGAAGAGACTGGATCAAGGAGTGCAGGCTGGTGCCAGATATAGTAAACAATAAGGTGATTCATCTTTGTGGGTCAGTTGCCATGCAGCTGTTGCCACATGTGACACCGTGTTGCTATTAGCTGAAATCTGTCTTATTGCAGGTTAAAGATAAAATTCAACTTTATTGCCATTGCACACAATGCATATGGAATTCAGCAAAGCAGGAGATCTACTAGGATCTATTTTTGGGTGAACAAAATACATTTAGTACTTCAAGAGAGCAAAATGTTGTCTAGAGTATGTTATATTTCATTCAGAGATTTGCTTTCAATGATGTTAATCAATCATTCTCAATATCACCCTTTATGCAAAGGGCCTTTTATTTGACATTTTGTAGCATGCAGCTGTTTGAGGGTAGACATGTCCTCCGAGTACCAGTCTGTAGTTTATTGTGCTTGGTGTGGTGTGCTTGGCCCCAGGAAGTGCTGCTTATCACCTTTATTTCACTGGGGGGAATTAACTTTTGCTTTTATAAAAACCAAACCACACAGCCATTACAGCACCTGCCACAGTCCCACCATTCTGCTGGTGACCACTGGGCAGCTGAGGGTTCAGCACTTTACTCAAAAGAGTATTGTGTTAGAGGATAGGAGAGTGTTAATCTATTGCTTTCTTCACCCAGGTTTTCCCAATTGGTTCTGGGATTGAAGCTAGTGACTTCCCACCTGCCTCTCTGACCGCCATGTCACATTTTAGTCCCTGAACTATGCAGGTACTCATCCAACCTGTGTTTTTATTAGTTCTTTGACTCTGCCATGCAGCATGGGGTTGTCTCACACTCCTCGATATGGGACACCTGCCAACACTCCTGTCTCTCAGCGGATCCACAATGCCTATTTTCACCTCTGAATGAGGTGGAGAGCCAATGCACAACTCTCCTGTAGTATCCCCAAGGCTGCTTTCAAACTGCACTTGCGCAACTAGACTGAGTCACTGTGTATCACTACTCACTAGCTTTAATCGCCTTTTCTTAACAGGACAGAGTGACATGGGGGGGGGGACAAAGAACAAAAGAAAAAGATGCCAGAGATTCTCCTACTTGCCAATTTGAATGAATAATTTAGTGTCCAATTGTCATCCATGTTCCTAATGAATAAGATAAGATCCCACGTGTAGTGACCTGTGTAGTACTACACTGCCTGATTCATTGTAAGACACAGAAGAGGGCAGAGGTCTGTGCAGCAGAGGTGTCAGAGAGTAGACAGTGAGACTAGAGTACCATGTTAGGGGCTTTTGAACACTCGCAGAAATGTAAGGCCCAATCCTTTGTCTTATTTTTAGCCCTACCTTTTGTTTTTGAGTGTGTCTTTGTCCTTTGAAACAGAGTTACAAGGGGTAGGCCTAATGGTTGAAGTCCTTCCCTATGAAATGGGACAACTCTCAAAACCCTGATACTTCCTCAGTCGTCTTTTATGGCATTTACGTAAACAGATGCAACTATGGCAATAATGGAATTATCACAATAGCATTTGCCATTTATCCAGTGGAGACTGAAAACCACGGATGTTAGTTCCATTCCATTTCTTTTTCAACGGCTCATCTGAGGCTGGGTCGCAGACGGCAGGTTTAGCAAAGAACTCCAGAAGCCCCTCTCCCCAGCAATGCTTTCCAGTTCCTCCTGATGAAATATATATAATCCCTCCAGTGTGTTCGAGGTCTACCTCAAGACATCCTACCAGTTGGACATGCCCAGAACACCTCTAACGGGATGCACCCAGGAGGCATCCTGATCAGATGGAAATATGTCAAAATGTGGGACTGTCATGCACAAATTAGCAATAACGATGTAACATTGTCTAGCTAGCTAGTTAGCTACATCAGCTTACTGCTAGCTTTGTTTTTGTTATGCTTGTTATAAAGAAAAGGACCGAATACTTTGGAATGACTCTAAAATAAGACAATATAATGGTTATCAAAAGTTTCGAATCCTTATCGATAATTATACATTTCTGGGTTTCTTTTGTTTCTTTTGCAGCCAGCTTTCTGATGATTTCTATTAACACATGGTTTGCCTCTGAAAAGCCTCAGATTGGAAGGCCATGTTGACCTAACACGTCATCCTACCCCTCTCTGCTAACAAGAATTGGGACACCCTATCCATAGATGTTAACGTGCAAAATGAAGGGGTAAGGACTAAATGGGTAAGGGCCTGGAAAAAACCCCAGCATTACTGCTAACATTCTCACCAACAATTTATTGGCTGTATGCCCTTTTGACTAACATGTAATGTTATGTGCAGAGTTTGTCCCAAAAACAGACATTTTGTTTTTAGTGCTACAATAAACAATAGCACTGCAATTTGTCAGTACTGTATGTTGTTTGGGTTCTATAGAGTGCTCTGGAGATGTTTTTTTGTAGGTTGACATGGAACCTACAACATATTGTACCACAATAGCCATAATTATTATTGTAATATTATTACTTAAATTAATGTTGTTGTCAGCTATTATCATCACTGTCTGTCCTGCATCTCTCTCTCTCTCTCTCTCTCTCTCTCTCTCTCTCTGTCTCTCTCTCTCTGTCTCTTTATGTATCATTTTGTCATATGGATTACTGTTAATTTATTANATTGATTGATTGATTGATTGATTGATTGATTGATTGAAAATGCAAACTCTCTAAAAATTGTCTGGACCACACATCTAATATCAGGCATCTTATCCATTCAAAAAATTCACTGACTTCAAGACGAGGGAACCAAGAGTGCTAAAATACTAACTCATTTCTGGGTGTAAGGACTCATTCCTGGTGCACATTTTAGGGCCTGGAAAAAACCCCAGCATTACTGCTAACATTCTCACCAACAATTTATTGGCTGTATTGCCCTTTTGACTAACATGTAATGTTATGTGCAGAGTTTGTCCCAAAAACAGACATTTTGTTTTTAGTGCTACAATAAACAATAGCACTGCAATTTGTCAGTACTGTATGTTGTTTGCACCATCAAGCAATTCCCAGTTAAACATAAAAACATCTAGGGGTAGATATCAACCTTACCAACATATCAGTCTAACTCTTAAACTGGTCATTTTACCTCCCATAAATCCCCAGTGCTCTGCATCACTTATGTTGTGATACTGTTGTAGTGATGTAGCAGCCAGTGGGGAAGCAAGGACACACTGACCTGTTGTTTTCTCCAGCAGCAACCTGCAGTTTGGCTGCTGTTAGCATCACCAGCTTTCCCCCAGGGACAGTGCTGAGGATTACAACCAGGACACAGAAAACTACACTCACAGCAGGCAGGCACACTGAGGCAAGGAGCACTGCATCATACTGTACTGTGCCAATGGGCTTAGTCACAGACATATGTAAATGCTCACTCACCCGTGCTCACACTCTCACTGTTCAGCAGGAAAACAGACGTACGTGCAAGACGCTTAAAGACTGAAACAGATATATGAGACACACTCACACTCACACACACACACACACACACACACTCACACACACATTTCTTACACTGCTATGCTTGAGAGCCACTAAGATGCCTGTTATTCTTCATTGAACAAATTCGTAATCGTGGTGCTTTTTTCTTAGTATTGCTAGACTTACTACTTATATTAATTATTTTGTTCTTGTATTTATTCTAAACAAAGTGGACACAGAAAATACAGAAAATCATAACTAAATTAGAGCAAAAGTTATTGTTAAATCAAAAATACCAAAACCCTTGAATGTTAAGAGGAAGTCGAAGTGGTAGAGAGAGCTGCGGCAGAAAATGCTTTTTACAGAAACAACAAGAAGTATCAGTTTAAAATGACTGCACTGTCCACCTGTATAAATATGATTGGATACTATGTGTCAGCTAATAGCCAAGCAGCTGATGAGGCATGACTAAAGTAGTTGCTATGCTCCATTAAAGCTATGAGAAACTTGATTTAGGCATAAATTCAATGTGCTAGAGACAGCATCAGTTTTCAGTTAAAAAAATTCAAAATCATTTCATCATTCTTATCTGAAAGTTCTCAGCAACTACAACCATATGGACATATTGCAAACCCAACATGATCTCACAGGAATACATGAAAGGACCACAACCTCAACAGCGCATTACGTTGTGGTAGCACTGTTGGGTTTAGACCCCAAAACTACTTGGTTAGGTTTATTTTCAGTTAAAATAATTACACTTGTTACATACCAGATGTAAATACATAAAGGACGGAAGTGTGTCAAGTTAAAAAGAGTCAACATTGACTTTTATTTTCACACAAACAGCTGTCTCCTGGGTGAAAGTCCTGTGTTTTAGGATCCATCCAACACCCTAACCTGCCTGCCCCCAACCAACTTTACGGAACCACTTCCATCTTTATTCTTTACTCCCATATGTGCATTGGACAAATGCTTGCAACCTTCCCAAATATATGATCTATACACAAATTACTGGCTCATGATTACGTAAAATATGTATGAAGTTTTAGTGCATTATTTTGTTAGAAAACGTACAAACAGTGCATGAGAAGAGCCTGTGCCACAATACGTGCCACCACCATGTAATACGGTGTTAACAGGTCATTGTCATTTCACATATTTCTGTGAGATCATGTTGCAAAAAAAAATAAAAAAAAATTAAAAGATCACATGACCATAATCTATGTGGTTAAGGTTGCTATGACAACACACGAACTTTAGCAGACACCATAAAACAAGAAAAGAACCTCCCAGCCATAAACTACATTCGACCTAACCAGAAACTAAATGGAATATATATATAATATATATATATATATATATATATATATATTCCATTTAGTTTCTATATAGTTTCTATATAAACATATATATATATATCAATTTGTTCCTTGAATATTGATGGAGTATGAGTATATTTTAGGAATGAAATGAGCTTTTGCTTCACACACAAACCAGACTGATTCAACATCTCCATGATAGACTAAACAGGGTCTGTACTTCACTGACAGGAGCAGGAAGAGTTAATTCTGCAATGCCAACAAATCGTTTAACACATCCGCCAAAAGCTACAGCTGTAACAGTAAAATATATGTAGGTAACAAACATAAAGTATCGCCATCTAATTTGGAAAAACTTCTGCTCAGCAGCACAAAATGCCAACAATGTCGCACTGCATCCTGCACTAAATCTTGTTTACTAGCCCAGGTGGTTTTCTATTGTGTCCTGGCTAAAATGCTGCACTGCATATAAATCATTTCCTCACTTGGAAAATGTATTTTTTTTTTTTAAATTATTATGATGAACCATGCATCCAAATGAACATTTTTTTCCTGTATAGTGCTTGTATTGGCCAGTACATGCTCTCCCACTGCAAACTAGTTGATTTATGTTGATTAGGAGAACATAAGATAAAACTTTATTTATCCCAAGGTAAACTGTTGTGCAGCAGTTGCAGTACAAAGTTGGAAAAGTGTAAATATAAAATAAAAAAGTACAATTCAAAAATATACCCAATGCCAAAAAATAACACAAGTAAACAGTAAGGATTATGAAATATAAACAGGTTGACATAAGGATTAGTGTGGTGGGTTGCATATATTGTAGGTATGTGTGATAAGTGGCAAATTCTGTGTCTCTTGATAATCAAAACTGAAGAAGGCCTACAGTTAAGTGTGTATGTATGGTTAATTTGGTTCATGGTTATGTCTGTGATACTGCACATAATGTCAAAACGTCTCGCTGAAAGATCGCTAAGGGAAGAGCAGCACTTCACAGTTGGAAGCTTTACTGTCAGTGACATAATTAAGAACTGAGCGTTGGCGCCACGAAATAAAGATAATAACTTAAATATGAAAAGCAACAGGGAACCCATTAACAATTATTGATGACATTTCTGGGAGCTGATGAAAAGGCCACCAAAACAATTAGCATATATTCAGAGTTTCCTGTGGCTTGAGACGGATGAGATAGAGATGGAATAAAAACCCTAATGTAAAATCAATTCTTAACTTTAACCCCAAACACATGGAGCTCTAAATTGTTCCTATTGAATAAAAAATAAGACATTGATTGACATTATTGATCATGAATAGAATTGATAGATTTGTGTTTGGATTTATATATATATATATATATACATATATATATATATATATATATATGTATATATCCCCCTCTTACCCCTCTCAAGGGTTGAGGGTTCTGCGCAGTATCTTAGCTGTACCTAGGACTGCACTCTTCTGGACAGAGACATGTCCAGATTTGGGGGTCACGGCAGGGATACACACACACATATATATATACACACACACACACATATACATACATACATATATATATATATATATATATATACATACATATCAGTAAACATCAGGGAAATATGGAGAAGAATGAGCACCAGCTGAGCTAGCCATTGTACAGGCATTGGAAATAAACTGGATGACACCCATGCCACATCTGTTTCCAGTGCTAACGTCAAACCCTGAACAGTGCTATTCAACCAGGAGACTCTTTCTATATGCCAATAAGACAGAGCAGAGGATTCTGGAAGAGAGGGGCCATGTGCCTTACAATGAATAAGGACTGGTGTGACAGTGGGGATGTGAGGTGCTGTCCTGTTCCTGCAGTGAATCACTGCCATACACCATTTGAAGGTGGCTGCAGAATGGTGCCTTGTCTGGGAGAAGTGACCATATGGCTGTCTTGTTGGGGTCAGGATGTGTGGACAGTTAAATCATTCAGAAATATGGACAATTATAAAGCAGCAGCCAACAATGTAAGAAGATGCAGAAAAGGACTAAATTACACTGCATAAGTTAAAGGAGCTGATGGGATCACATTTCACTGGGGGTATACCTTGTATAATTCCATGTGACAAATAAATGATGCTAAATGATTGATTGATAATTATTTATTTCATCTAATAAACATTTGGGGCTTCATAGAGACATAGAACTAGCCATAAATGCAATCTTTGTATCCTTGAAAAAACACAGATATTACACATGCCAATAAAGGCCAGATAAATATGGAATACATACACAGACTTACCGTGGACCCAGCCATGTGTGTAAGTATTGTACTGAACAGAGGTTTCTATGGAAGCTTGTAAATGAGTCCATTAATTAGACTGCCAGTTTCAATCCATGTCCAGCTTTTTCAATTAGGGTAATTGTAACCCTCACAGGGAAATGGCCCGCTTGCTTGTTAAATTAGACCTTTTCCATATATTTTACTGTTCAACAACCCTCCCTGATTCAAATCATTGGATACACACTTAAATTTGCCAATTAATACTATTTATATTTACAGGTTAACAAATATCCCTGACTTCAGCGAATCTGGAAAGAGCAGTCGACCGTAACATTGGTGTCTTAGTATATGCATGCAACAATCAGTCAGCAAAATTTGGAACCAGAGCCTGGCTCAAACAGAAAAAAGAGGTGAGCAGATCTGCAGCTCAGGATATTGTCATGCACTTCCAGCAGCACTTCCTCTGTAGCCCCTGAAAGTTATGTGAAGAGAGTTGGGAAGCCTTTGAAGTAATGCTGGTGGAGGAGCTGAGCAGACCTCCTCTAAAGAGAGCACAGGATGAATGTACAGTATAGCAACTGACAGAGAGCAGTTCAGCACAGAAGGATGCTGTTTGATGTGTATAAAGCTAATGAGATGCAGGTTTGAGCCTGTAGACTGTTCAACCAATATTATCTCCAGAAGGCTAATCGAGATAGTTTTGTATTTCCTTTAAATTAGATCATGTTCATACTCAAATATTGCACATTTCCTCCCAAACTGTGAGTCATCCTACAGTTTCTTCATCTCTGTTATTTCAGGTTCAGACTGAAAGGTCATGGTTTTGATGGGCAGGTTCATCCTGCTGGTCAAAACCATGACAGGAAGGTGAAGGAGCACCGCTTGCCCCTGGTGTCCTTGAGCAAGGCACTTAACCCCTGCAGTGCTCAGTGACCAGCAGATTAGACTCTAGTTGAACTGGGCAGCTTCCAGGTGTGAATGTGTGTATGTTTGTGAGTGTGTGGCAGAGCACACATCCAAACAGCTCAGATAAATAAAGGTAAAAGCAATGATGTAGCTGTAAAATCTATTTGACTGGCAGTTCTCTCTTTCCCCCAGACTCAAGTAAAGGGTGGAACATTACTACATGTTACAGCTTGAACGTAGCACACCATAAGCCAAGCTTGTATCTCAACTTTACAACTGAAAAACATCCATCTAATATTTCTACAATTTCACCAGTGTCTGAATACATTTGATATGAGAAATAACAATTAAAGAATTATTTATTCAACATCTTTAAATAGCTGTTTACAAAGTTCAGATTTTTTTTAAGATGTTCTCAAATGTAATTTACTATAAAGGAGGAAATGCAATAATCCAACTTGCTTAACAGAAGCATGCAAGAATATTTAAGCAAAATCTCTGTTTGTATAGGAATATTTTTCAGATGGTAAAACATGACCCGAGTGACGCAACTACTGTGATTGAGAAAGGTCAAATCCACTTCAAAATCCATTCTAGAATGTATGATATGGAGTCACTTGCTGAGGTCTGAAAACATGGGACATGGAGTTGAACACTAAGCACATGGCTTACACAACACAGCATTATGCTGACAAAGACTATAAGATGCAGGGCATTCTTCGAACTCGTCAAATACTGATGCTCAAAGGCCCTTTGTGAGTGATATCAAAGCACAGAAGCAACCTGTGAGAGACCCTGGGCTGTGTCAGTATTAGATGCTCAAAGCAACTGACATTGTATAAAGAGTGAAAAAGTCTACATAGGGCGGGTGAGAGGGGTGGTACAAATATAGGACTTTAACCCAGGAGACCACTGTTCCTGTCCAGTGTGCAACCAAAAGTCGTCGTTGAGTTATTTTAACGATGTACTGTAGTATGTAATGTGACATACATCACAGGGTGGTTAAGGTTACCCTAGAGGCAGTATAAACTGTACATTTCCTGTGAAAACAGAAGTGTATTTTACAAAGAAACAATGCATGTAACAAGTGTTAACTGAAACAATGTTAATGTTGTTATGGTAACATTTCGACTGGGACATGAACAGCCATAGTGACTGAGTAATTATCATAAAAATCAAATGACCTCAACACACATCCTGAAAAAACGACCAGTGATGATTGGTCATGGACCAACATGTAGCCTGTCATGTCTGTTGGCCAAGTCACGGCAACATTTTATGACTCCACAGTCGCCTAATCTGACAGAGTGACTGTTGGAGCAGACAAAAATATCATGAAGTGTGAACCCAGCATAACGTGTGGTTAATGTTGGGTAACAAAACTACTTGGTTAGGTTTTAACATACAGTCACATAATTGGAGTAAAGTTCCAAAGGTTAGATTTAGGCAAGTAAAGATACTGAGGTTAGGTTTAGGAAAAGAAACATGGATGTACCTTAAAATGAGTCAAGGTTCACTCAAACTTCACACAGATCCGAACACACGAATCCAAGGGAAAGTCCCAGGCACAAGTGATCCATCCACCACACCAACCTGCCTCCTTACAAGTGCTCCAGACTGCCTTCTTGTTTACTGCCATCAGCGCATTGGTCACATGATCGTAGCCTTTCAAACTATGTGGGATATGTACGAACTTGGGTGCATTATTTTTCATAGGAAAACATGCAAAAAAAAATGTGAGAGCAGCCTGACATGTAACAAGTGTAAACTGTACATTTCCTGTATAAATGGAGGTTTATTTTGAAAAGACAGTATGCATGTTACAAGTGAAAACTGATATGCCGCCCCTAAGCATCTAAAGCTATGTACAGCAGTACCTCAAGCATTATAATTTGATGCTTAGGGCCATTGATCCGAGTGTTGGTGTTTGATGAGTTGGAAGTGAGAATGTGTTGATGTGACTAAACAGTCTCTACTGTGGTAAGTACATTTCATGTTAGGATTATTTTGTCAAACAAGGTCATGGATGAACTTCCATGCTCAGTTGGGTAATAATGTGACAGTCTGACTGTTCATGATTCCTGTCTTGTACTTGTTTTTGTGATGTTACCATGTTCACAGATCTCAATTAACTTGGTGAGTGTAATGTTATTATTACCAATGGGAATGGTGGCAAAAACTGCAGGAGTACGAGTCTAGCTCTGATAAACCTAAAGAATCCTTTAATAAGGTACATTTGCACTACAAGCAGCAGACATGATATAAGACACAGCAGGAAGACATGCATTAGAAACTTTAAAGAAAAGAAGAGAAAAGCAGCCCAGGCAAGCAGTGTGTTTAACTGTTCAGTGTCCCAACAGGCTCATGAAGCGTAGTGTTGTGTTGACCAGCTCAGATGAACTAAGTGTGAGGTCCCTATCCCCACCGCCGTTTACAGTCATGTTTAATTCAAAGGAAACATCCTTTATTTATTTGCTCCCTCCTCTCTAAAGTGTCTTCATATTTTTCTGCAAAGTTTCCCCAACTGACCTTCATCCCATCTTCTCCTTCTCTCTATCTCTCGCTCGCTCAAACACACACGCAAGGATGCACACACTCTTTTCTCTCCCCTTTCGCTCCTCCCAACATTTTTCTCTCCTCTTTAAGTAGAGATTGCTGTCTGAAAGCGATGAGGCCTGACCGAGACGTCTTGGGAAATCAAAGCGGCTCCCCTCCCACTGTACCGATACGAGCCCGCATGAAAACACACACAAACACACACACACTCTCTCTTACACACACACTCTCTCTCTCTCTCTCACACACACACACACACACACACACACTTTTTCGGAAACTCAAAACCATGGCAGACAATGAGAGTTACAGTGAGTTGATAGGGGTATTTGAGATGCACAGATATCCCCTCAGAGTTACAAAGGACAGATCAGGAGAATCACAGTTCAAGAGGGGACGTTTGACAAAAGCCTGGCAAACAAGGGAAAAACGACACAAAACACACAAGAAAAATCCCACATGCAAAGTTTCAAAGAGGGAAGATAACAGCAGGAGATAGTATGCACACACACACACACACACACACACACACACACACAGCCTGTAGAAGTGCAGATAAAATACCCACCCACAACCAGTGATCCTGTTGGTTGTGATGTCGCAGCACTTCCAAGAAATGCCTGAAGTGTTTCTTTATTCTCCAGTCAGCAGAGTGTGAGACACTTCCTCAGAGAAAGCAACTTTCTCTGCGCATGTCTCTGAATGCAAGGCATTCACTGTGTGTACTGTCACTGAGTAACGGGACAAAACTGCACAGAACGTGCATAGATAGAGCTGGTCCCATATTGTAAAAAAATAAAAGATCTGATTTCCATGTCCTTTGTTTTATTATGAAGTAGGTATAGGTGCTATATAAATACTTTGAAAGTGTCAAAATGCTCAATCCACAGAGAAATGCCCACAGTCCATATTCAGAAACGGTGACTGTGTCTGAAATCACTCACTACTCACTATTCAGTGACTCGCCATTTTGTACTGCTGTCCTGATGTATTTTATAGCCTATATAATGGACTCAAAGTATTCCACAATGCATTGTAAAAAAGTAGTCTTTAATCGAGACTACAAAGCACTATATCCCATCATGCATTGTGCTGAAAGAAAGGACAGGCTGTATGGGATGGAGGAGAAAGAGCAGCTTGATTGCAACCTGTTGTAAATGTTAAACTTATGTTGATATGCTGAATTTTGTTGTCTATACCATGTAATGAATTGTCAATGTAATGTGTAGTCTTTGACCCCCAAAGAGATTAAAATGGCAATTGATATTTATCTGGAGCTTGACCTTATTGCGCAGAACAGGGCTAAAGCAGGCTAATGTTAGCAAGCTGGTTTGCTGCTAGCCTTGACCACCAGCTGACATTTATATAGCACATTTTAACTGTTTGACAGTAATGATGTCATTAACAATGCAGAGAAAATGACCCAAGGAGTTTGCAAGAGTTTTTTTCATGTTGCAAATGAGTTCACGATGTAGACCTCTATGTAGAGCTCCCTAGATAGTGAGTAGGAAGTACTGCAATAGCAAATAATTTTGGTCAAAGCCTGTGCCTTTAAACCAGCCATCAGGACTTCTATGAAATTGTAATGTCACAACTACACTATAACTTTTGGGTAGAAAATCCTCACATATGTAGCTAAAATGAAATGGTGCTGAGCAAATGCTGCCACAGTTGGTTAATTTGTAGCCACCTGAAAAAGGCCCACCTAAAAATATTGACATCAGTTTTTATGTTCGGAATGTTTAGAATATTTTCACCACATTAACTTGCTGTCAGACAGCCCTGTCTGACTGGGGACTGAAGCTGTTAATCCAATTTGCCCAAATAAATTCTGACATAAATATATAGACATGATTAAAATCATATCACTTCAACATCTAGTGCTCACCATAAATCCATTGGTTGAATGAAGACAAAGATGAATGTAGATCTTCTAAAAACTGCATTATGAACATATGGTTTTATTTTCAAGGAAGGTTCTGTAACTGTCCTAAAACAGCTGGGCGTTATAGTTTTTTCACACTCAAACAGAAGGAAAAAATGCATTTCCTCTGAACTATTTTCAGCCACAGATTTTAACACATTTGGTGCTCTAGTGAGATCTCACAGCACCAAGATGACATATATTATGTCCGTTCAATTCTCGTGAAAAACATGAAGTTAAAAGCTCCTGTGCTTCAAAACTCGACAAATCTTTGAACAGTAATGGAGGTTTGGCACAGAGGGAAAAAAATACATCAAGCTTTGGATACAGTCATTGGATTTGCTGTTACTAAGAAAAATACTTATTTACATATTTTACTTACATTTACATTTACTAAGAATTATAAAGTATACATATACATATATATATATATATGTATATATGTATATATAGATATATACATATATCTATATATATATAGTGTGTGTGTGTGTGTGTGTGTGTGTGTGAGTGAGTGAGTGAGTGAGTGAGTGAGTGAGTGAGTAAGAGAGAGAGAGAGAGAGAGAGAGAGAGAGAGAGACATTCCTTGGTGGTGCAGTGAAGGTCACAGTGAACAGCAGCCAAGTCTGATCCAGGCACAGGCACAGATCATCCTTGGATGCACAAATTGAGAGTTTTAAAGGTGACTAAATGTTCTCGGGGATGGATTAGCTGTCCACAGCAAGTTTCAGGTCTCTTTTTAAAGCAATCTGAAATTAACTGAAAGCAATGGCTCACTGGAAGGTAGGAAATGTCTGAAAGCTGGTGTTCTGTATACTTTGTAAAATGGTCACAATTATGTAGTAGGCTACATATGTTTTGTTCACACTGAAAGATGCCTGTGAGAGTTTATATTCAGTGTTACTCACAAAGATGTATTGTGCGTATTCTTGAGGTCTAACAAACACATTGAATGCATTTCCTTCCTCATAATACATTTTCAAAGTGGATTTTTTTTATTTTTCACTATATTGGCCCATTGCAATGGCTCCCATTTGTAGATCAGTGGAACAGTGTGAAATCACACACTGGAATATGTATCATGTTATCTGTACGTGCATGTGCGCCCGCACAACACAAACTAAACGGGGTCCCATGCATAAAAAAAAACAAATTAATAGCACTACTAGAGGTCAAAAACTTAAACTCACTCACCTTCACACAGAATACCTTTAATGGGCTAACACCAAATGGCAACCTAAAAATGAAGCCAAAGCAGAAGTGCCAAAAACTGCAGTTCCTCAAATGGCCACTTGAGCTGGCTCCAAGAGTTGTTTTCAGCATTTGGTTGTAGTAAAAAAAATCCTCTGAGTCAGATGTTTAGAATTCTCAGTAAGTGCAATTTTATTTTAAATGGTTTGCGGCCTGTCTTTAACTAGCAAAATTAGCATTAGCGGGGAGACCTCTACATCACCTGGCTGAATTCCAGCCTGCAACCCTGTGCTGCATGTCACCCCCCAACCCATCCCCCCACCCACAACGCCTATCCTATCAATAAAGGCAAAACTCGGCAATAAAAAAATAAATACATAAGAAATTAGCATTATAACAGTTAACCATAGCTGCAGATGAACCATCCTAACCAAGCTAGTAGCTCGCGTTAGGGTTAGCTCCACCCTCTTGTCCAAATATGATCACCTCTGGCTCCAATAATCCAAGATAGTGACGGCCAAAATGCCAATCTCAAGGCTTCATAATGGGATTGGAAAACCAGTGGGTGACGTCATGATTTCATAAAGTCTATGGCTAACAAGAAAAACTGGGGGCTGTCTTACAATGGGATCACACCAGCTGTGACACCAAACCGTGACTAAAAACGAATTTCCAAACTTAGAGAGATAAGGAAAATCAAAAGCCAAAGAAAATCAACTGATATTTTGCTGAACAAGATCTCTACAGAAAATCTAACAGTATGTTTTTATACAGAAGGTCTGGAAGACATCCTTTATGGACATTCTGAGGGACAAGATATTAAAACAACAACGTCCTGGCTGCACTCTAATAATGAGAAAGAAAAATCAAATCATGGCCACGGAGATTCTGGGTGATTGAGCAGCAAAGCACCTTAAGGCAGGCAACTAGGTCCCCAAATTCTTTTGACCTGTAACCCAGATATGACACAGATTGAGAGAGCAACCCAAAGGGATACAAGTACAAAACACTCCACTGACCCAGGAAACATGAAGGTGTGTTGTGGGGTACTTCAGCTGGAGGGCAAACCAGAGTCACCAGCTCTGTAACTGCATTAATGCATTCAAACAGCAGCACAGCCGCCAACGCTGGAATGGAGGCTGATAGGTGATCACTGTAAGAAAAACTACACTGACACATAATATTTCTTTATAGCTGTGGCTCTATTGATTAAAATAATGTTGTGCTCAACAAAGTAATTGCTGAAATCTTAGTCTGCAGCGACACAACTAAAATAGATCTGATGAGGCCAGAAACATGAGTAGCATCTAGTGTCAAGTACTGCACAACATTTTCAGCACTAGAACTCAATATCAGATCATGGTGTAAAGGTACACTTGTGCAACACGAGTCAGGTTTCCATCCTGTACTGCACAACAACTCTGGTGAAAAATTATGGCCTTCTTTAAAAGTTGTCTGCTGTGAACTGTCTACAGTGAACCTTGGATGCACAGACAAAATTAGAAAAAGTCTTCACAGCGTTTTGAGGTAAGATCAGATGTTAACAGGGCCTCTATTATTTTACTTCTAAGATGACTTATTAAGCAGACTTGCTGCTGGCAGACTTGGACAAACTGATTCATATTCATCTATTCATTTAATTTTAATTACTTATTAGACATTTATTCAGAACCTGCTTACAGTTTTGCATTGATTAGGCCAGAAATGAGTCAATATACTTTACTTACGGTGACAACTATGAATTTACAACCTGTTTTCATTCCCAGGTCATCAAATACCAAAGCTTTGTCAAGCCCCTCAGCATCTCATAGCAATGCACAGGGAATTCTTCAGCATCTCTATGCGACGCACAGCTGAAGCACATTGTAACATGGATAATGTTGTAAACGGTCAGGGTTAAGTTTAGGCAACAAAACTACCTGGTTATATTTAGAATCAGACTGTGTTTTGGGTTCATATAAGTACATTTGTTACGTAAAAATAACATGACATAAATACATTATAGGAGTGATGTCAGTTTGCGTACATAAATAATGTTACGTTAAAACAACAAGTTTTGGTTTCAAATGTTATGTTTGCTTTGACCCATCCACCCTCCCTCCCTCCTTCCCTCCATGGACTGTATTAGTTGAAAGCACCTTTAGCGTCTTTATGGGTCGCACAGCTGAAAGACATTGTAACACATGGTTAATGTGAAATGGTCAAGGTTAGGTTCAGGCTACAAACTACTTGGTTAGATTTGGAAAAAAAGATCATTTTTTGGGTTAAAAAAAGTTTGCATTTGTTATGTACTGTTACATCACTCATGTGAAGTCAGTGCACGACAACTGTAATATTACATACGTTAACTCCCCTCGGACGCCAGCGTCCGCGCTCCCCTCCTCCTCTGTTAAATGGTATCTCACAGGCGCATACGTCATCAAACCACGTGATGTTTGGTACCACCGGATTCAGTAAGCTCTCGGCTTCCTGAATCCGGCATCGTTTTTCTGTTATTTCTTATGGGTCTCGCACCAAAGCAGCCTAAACACACAGAGTCCAAAATCGCGATGAGTGGTGACAAGCCATGTCATGCCGTTTTTCGAGGGGAATAGTTGTGCATTCACACCAAAAGCTTCATGAGCGCCAGCGGTCGCTCAGGTGGCTGGCATCACCCTGCCTGGCAGCTCTGGCAGGGCTTGCAGAAGGCTGCCAAGGGGCGGGGCTTTCAAGCTGCACTGCAGAAGATCTCTTTCTTTCTTTCTTTCTTTCTCTCTTTCTTTCACTGTCCCGCCTTGAGAATATTCACGGCCTGCAATTGGCTGCTGCTCGCTGCTGCTTCGGCGGCGGCGCTGTTCATTTGCATAAAGTTGAGCTTCTCTCAACTTCACAGTGACGCTCCAGTCGCTGGCATCGCGCTGCTCGCTGCTGCTGACGCTCCAGACGCCCTTCGTAGCAAGCGTACATTGAAAATGAATGGCTGCCGGCCATTTATGACGCTCATGACGCTTTTGGTGTGAATGCACTCGAGATCTCATGCGGAGCAGCGAGTGGGCACATAGCTGTTTTATAAAAGGTAAGAGTCTCACTCCTACCACTATTTTTGGCTGAGATATACCATCTAGAAAGTGGGATCATAACTTTCATGTTTCATATGGCTTTATTTGGTGATATGTTATGGTGTTTCTGTGTCATAAACAACATCAGCTATCATAATCACACCTGATTTCAATAAGGTACAATGTCTGAAGCTGGCTGAGTGTTGTTTGATCACTGATAGTACTGTTTTGAAGCAGAGTGAGCGCTCTGTCTTGTGAAGCTCCGCCTGGATCTTTTCAACACTGTAGAATGGTCATACTTTGAGCAGTCTTCTTCAAATTTGAAACAAATGTTCATTGATAGTGTGCCTACAGCCCCACAGTGTCATTTACCTGCTCAGATGAAGCCACAGACAGTTATTCCTCCTGAAATACATTGTTTGTTTGTTTTTTAGGCAAAATCTTCCATTTTTTACTGACTTCAGAGGCCCATTACTCTGTCTCTGTATCACCTAGAGTGTTTCTGACACTTTCACAAGAAACTTCAGGGAGTTTTCTTTCTGGCAAGACCTCATGCATGCATGTAGTCAGAGCGGTTCAGAGGCGACAGTCATTTTAATTTGGGTATGTCATTTTAGGCATTTTCGCCACAAAATGGGGGTGGAGTGCAAGAGGTTAAAATGCTGACTTTTGTTTTCACACAGAACATGGATTGTGGTCTCCTGGGTGACAGTCATGTTTTGTTGGACCTTTCCACCTCCCCTATGGTATATACGGTATATAACAGTATGAGAGGAAGGTGCGGCACTACCCTCTAAAGTGCAACACACACCGCCGCCGTACGCCGCGCGTCAAAATGCCCGCGTCCATTATATTCTATGAACCAACTCACACTGGCGCTCATGGTGGCGCTGCGAGAAAAGCCTTTTATGTACGTCTCGTCTCGTAGGATCAACTCCGGTTGTTTCAAATTTTTAATAAGACGATTTTGATAAGAAACTCACCCGTGAAATTCAAGTTGTTGTTGCCTCAAAGTTTTTCCTCTTCTTCTTCTGTTACTAGCAGTTGGCAACCGTTAGCAACTAGTGTAGGTACAGCCACCTAGAGGGCTGGGGTGGGAAATACATGTTGACGGTGCCGCTGCGCGCCGCTGCCAGTGTGTGTTGGGGGGCGGCCCTTGATGGCCACAGCGCCGCGCCAGCCCCAATCGGCAAAAAAACAAATAAGAGGTTCCGTGACGCACGCTTGCTGCTCACCCAGCCTTTTTGGCCCGGGCATTATCCCTCCACCACTGAGTGTCGTGGTGTCTTTTGGCTCAGCTGCCTGCTCCATCAGTGAGACCGGAGCCTGTACCCTGATATACTGTGATACCATGATACCAACCAAGCCTATTCATGATATTGCGTCAGTTGCTTTCAGTGTCTAGTATTGGTTTGGATGGGTTTGGCTGGTGTGTCCGATAAATACACTTTCGTGCTGTGTTTACATGGCAACTCGCGCGAGACCCTAGAACTAGCACCACCACTAGCCATCAGCTAGTCTCGCGCAAGTTGCCGTGTAAACACAGCACTCCTGCAGGGCAGGCTAACTGACCACCCTGAGAAATTATGCTATAAAAGTGGAGGAAATTACGTCTTTTGAAGTCAATTTTGCATGCCGCGGCTTCAGGGCTCTTGGATTATGACGGACAAGCTGTTCTGACGTTTTTGAAATGCATTAGCACAGTTTTATTATTTAAATGTGGGTTCCGTGCACTTCAAGTGTATGGAAAAATCCGGGCTGGCTGTTATCCTCAGATACCCCAAATGAGTTTTGTGGATTAAAAAACTACACTGGACTTCTTGTAGGCATGAGGGTGAGTAAGTACTGTCTGTATTTTCATTCTAAAGTGGCCATTTCCTGTAAGGGTGCCTTTCACGTCAATGTCAAACATCAAGAGGCCTGACAAAGCGTCAGTATTTGACCACCTGGGGTTAATTAAAGGTGCAGAGTTAATGGTACTTCTGCACAAAAGTAGAGCTATTGTTCAGCTCTTTCATTTTAAAACAGATATTTGTGTATATTTTTGTAGAATTTTTTGTGTTTGTGGTGTGTATTTCATATAAATGTTTCTTGACCTTTGCAGTACTTGCTTTTACTTTTAGTTTCTCTTACTGTCATGCACCAATACACCAAAATAAACTCATTGTTTGTGAAAGCCTACTTGGCAATAAATCAGATTCTGATTTATTGGCTGACCTAAAACCTATCAAAACTTCTCAGTTTGGGGTTGGTCTCTGTAACCTCCACTACACTGTAACACTGCCAATCTATACACCTTGTATCTCCCAACACATCATGCTGCTGACTTATCGGACTGATGACTCTATTAAGGTTGAGAGCTAAGAGCCCGACTGTTGTACAAGCAGGCAAATACACATACACACACATACTGCTGAGAAGCAGTACCGGCTGTCATAATATGGATGACACTTCAATTTAAATACAAGCTAATGAAAGAACCTCCCTGGCACTGAGGACATTATTGACATATAATCCCAGCCCCTGGGAGAGGGAAGCCGTCATTCTCCATCCACAAGCCAATCTAAACGGCCTGAAATTTTAATATGACATTTTAGGGAATTGGATTTATGGCGTATCAGCAGAAATTCAGCCGATTGACAGATAAGAGTTGTGTGGTGCAGAAAGGGGCTGGCGCTGGTATTTGTCCCCGTGGCGTTGCATTCTGCCATCGATTTTCCTGGAGGATTATTATTCCAGTTTCTTCAGCGACTCGAGGCAGGATATGGGCGGGAGTCTACCTTCCCCTCAGCAAGATCATTCTAATTCAAAACCCTTTCCAAATGAGTTATTGACTTTGAGAGGCTTCTCTGCCATTCGTAATCAGAGGCTTTTTCTTACAATATATACAGCTCTGGTCTCAGAACACCTGTCTCCCAGGCAGTGGGAGGACAGATAGAGACATCTGGGAGAGTCAGATGGAAATAGAGGGCTTTCAGGTGATGGAACGCCCCCTCTAGCAGCCAAACCGGTGATCCATAGGTTTTGCTTTATGCACAGCTGGTAGTGCAGGAGACTGCAAACATGTCTAACATGTTTTTCACCAAAAATTCTGTTTTCAGTTTAGCATTGACTCAGCAGTTAGTGCATTATTAATTACTGCCAAACCAGCTGTTTGTTTAGGTTAAAGGAAAAGTTTAACATATTGGGCAGTACACTTGTATGGCTTCTCAGGACATAATCCAATCTGACTACAGTTGCTATCCTCCATGATGGAGCAAGTTATAATCTTTCCTGATCTACCTTTCAAACAAGATTAGAAGTCCAGAGGCACACCAGCAGCTCTGTAAGGCTGTACTTAGCTTCAGAGGTGCCTTGAGCTAAATGCTAATGTCAGCATGCTAAAAAGCTCAGAATGACAATGCAGACATGCTGAAGTTTAGCAGGTATGATGCTGACCAGGTTCATCGTCTTAGTTTTGCCTGTTAGCATCCTAATGTCTGCTATTTAGCACTGAAACAGTTCAGGCCGATGGTAATGTCAGTAGTTTTGCAGGTATTTGGTCACAACAACAGAAAATGTAAAACTGATGATAGGGCTAGATGGAGTCACCAAAGTCATTCTTAGAGGAACATGATGTTGATAGTCTGATAGTTGTCAAGACAATTCACTCCAAACCACAAATGTTGACCTCATGGTTGCACTACAGGAAAAGTCAAGGGATCACCAAAGTTATTGGGATTTATCTTCTGGGTACCATGAATGTCTATACAAAATTGAATGGTAATCCATCCAACAATTGAGGTATTTCAGTCCAGTACAAAGTGGTGCACCAGCAGGGGCAGGCAACCTGCAGCTCCAGAGCCACATGGCTCTTTATCCCCTCTACAGTTGCTCCCGGTAAATAAATAAATAACTGGGTTTTTTTAACAGTTTAATTTTCAAACATAATTGTCCTAAGCCTAAAGCAATTTTCCATTCTCCAACGGCAAACATGTGTAGCCTATACAACCATTAAAAAAAAGTTTGAACATTTCGTCAACTAAAATATGCATCATAAGTTTATGACCTGGCGCCTTTTCCTCTAAATTTTGCCAGACTTCAATGGCGATGGCTCATCCTGAATCTCCCAAGCTAGACTAACTATGGATTCCAATCCAAAAAAGGAAAACAGAGAATTTAGTAGTGCATGGACAGATTTGTTTGCTTTAACCGCCAATGCTGGAAAGTTGAAGTAACAAATAATCATGATTAGCCTATTGCAGAGGAGCCACCTTATGGTAAAATATATTAATGGATGCTGATTAGGAGCAGTTGGTACGTTGATAGGCTAATTTACATTTTTAAATTCAATTTACAATTCTTTTTTCCCTTATTTGGCCAAATATGTCTCTTTTGATATAAAAGGTTGCTGACCCCTGCCTTAGAGCCACCGAGCTAGCATAACTTAAACAGTATAGTATTCCTTTAAAGCCATGATCCAATTTGGCCTCACTTGCCTTAATAGGAAACATTTTTTTACCTTAAAAAAAATGAAAACATGAAAAAAAAACAAAAAAAAAAAACAAGCTGATGATTGTGATTGGTGTCGTGCCTACTCAATTTTAATTGCCATAAAAAGAAAACATTGTTTCTACAAAATACAATCCTCCCATTCATTAATCAGAGGGGTTCATGTGGCATTCATAGTCAAGTCAAACTTAAACCAACCACTTGATTGTAATTGAAGACCTGCTGTTATTCATCTAAATGGCTTCTACAGTTCTAATGGCAGGAGGGGATGTCACAGCCTCTGGTGAATGATGGCATTACTGAGTGCAGAACTGAAAACAAATGAAGGATGTAACTGAACACAATTTGTCTTTATTTTATTCTCAACAACTCTGCCAGTTTGTTTTATATTGTTTTGGTCCCTAGTCATTTTATGTACATAAAGGTTTTGAGTATTTCTAATGCATGTCTGAGTGTGATTGATAAGTCTCCTTTGACTTGAAGTCAGCTGTGATAAACTCAGATCATTAATGCATTTTTAAATGCCCCATCACTTTTCTTGAAGTTACAATTAAGACTGCCCCTACCTGAAAAACAAAAGCATCTTTTTTTTGTTTGAGTGTTGCTGTTGTGTAAATAATGAATGTCTTCAGAAGCATCAAAGGTGGTAGCGGTAGTATAACATTGTTATACTGCTGCACAGCATCTGCACAATGGAGGATGATTGGGCAAACTAAGTGTCTGACTGTGACTTCGGAGATGATTAATCAGGTCCCACTAACTCTCCATATAGATTTATTTTTTCATAATCTTTCACTAAAAATAACCAAGTAGATTTAGTCGCCAAAACCGGACCAAATGTTTTATCATAAAAGAGATCAGACAGTCATTTCTGAAATGGTCATATGGGTTGATTTAAAAAAATGCATTTTGTCATTTGTTGTCACCACGGCATGCATGTATTCCTCTGGAACAACAGATTGAAGGTATCATAGAAAAGATCACCAAAAAGCCTTGGTGAAACCACACTGAATATAGGAAGAAACATAAGAACAGTCAAAAGAATCTAGATCAGAATTTGCGAAGGAGACTCTGAATCAGGCAAATCAGAGCAAGGGGAAAATGTAGTTCATTTCAGCCATGACCCTCAAGTGGACAGTGTCATCACAGCACCAGGATGCAGCTCTTAGTACACAGTGCCCCAAGTGTAGGACAAACCACAAGGATAGAATAGTCAGTGCAGTTCGTATTACCGTCACAGTGATACAGGGAATGGATCTGGTCACTTATGTTCTCAGTGTGTTCCAGTACAGCCGGAACAGAGCGTCTCTGCCACTGTGAGCCGGCACGGTAAGTCACCTCCAGCTCAGCCCCAGTCAGCATCTAAGACTCGGCTAATTACATCCACATACATGCCGTATTTGGCAAAACCAACAGCAGGCAGGGACTTTCTGTTTCAAGCCGAGGAAAGGATGCAGAGAAGCGGCTTTTAGAATAATCATTTCACGTGGCACATTAGCCGTCTTCAAGCGTGGCAGTATCATGAGCCTGAGAGGAACATGGCATGCATCCTCCTGCCTCTCTCAGCCTGGGAGAGACAGAGCATCTAAAGCCAGCCATATCAGAAAAACACACACTGCGCACGGGGGCTTAACGCCTCGCCACCGCTCACCAACTCCAGCTCTCTTTGTTCCCCGAAAATGTGAAATGATATATATATTTTATCCATGTAACTGATTTTGCCAGCCTGAGACAGTTTTAAATTTCTATAAACTAGCTATGAGTGAAATATGAATATTTTAAGCAGCTTAGCACTGATTTAAATATATTTACCAGCAGTGTGTTGGCTGTGGGCCAAGACACAGTGTAATACTCACAAAGCCACCACTGCTAAACTCAATTTGAGAAAGCTGATAATTCAGACTGGCAGCGCTAAGGCAAATAAAGTCATTTAAGTAAAATATTTCATTTTCTCATGCTTTGTAAAAACAGGAAAGGAGAATAACACAGATATGAGTAGACAAGGAGAGAACATGGCAGAGAGGAAATCAGACAACAAGAACAACTACCAGACCAGTGTGGGGGTAAGTCATTTCCAGTTCTGTTTGGCCTTTGTCAGAGGACATTTTCAAAATGACAGACAGTACAGGCAATGGCTGTGTTTGTCTGTGCACAATAATATGGCCATTGAAATACATTGATCTCCCATAATAGTAACAATGAATATGGTTATTGCAAATTTCCACATAAGCATAGACCAATCCTTGCTGTAGGCAGACAGAAACAAGCCTGCTTTGAATTGGATACTGGCGCAACACACTGTAGTGTATGTAAAGGATTTCATGTTTTTTATGTGCTTTTGTAAAGCATTTGCCAAGAAACACATCCAGGAGATTCCTGTGAAGTAACATACAGGGCTAAAAAATTAGGCTAATGCGCAAGTGCCAAAAACAAGTTCCTCAAATGGCCACTTGAGGCTGGCTCTGAAAGTGATCCCCATAGACCCCCATGATAAAAAGCCCAGCTTTACAGGAGAAATAAACATGTTTACAACCTGGTATAAAAAATAATTATGCTCTCTAAAGCTAATTTCATATTCATAACAACTGTACAGGGGTGACCCCTTTTAATGATATTAAAGCTTAACATTATGCATAATTTAGGGTGTGGCCACTTTGAGTGACAGTGAATCTTGGGTAACACCATGGTTAGATACCTAACCAACATTTTCACTAACTATAAGCGTATTCAAAGCTGTCGCTGTTTCAGCGTGTTTTCACTTCAGTAAAGTTAATTGTAGTGTTTAGGCCATCTAAAAAGTCTTGTTCAGCTTTTGGGTTGTAATAACAGACCATCTAAGGGGTCGGGTGTTCAGTTTTTCAGGTAAGTACATTTTGTTTTAATGGTTTTAAGCCTGTTCTTTTTTTTTCACTAGTGCAAATTAGCATTAGCATTAGTGTTATCACAATTAACCACGTAAATGTACCATGCTAATAAAGCTAGCAGCTAGTGTTAGGGTTAACTCCCAATCTCTTGCCCAAATATGGTCACATCTGGCTCCAAAAATCCAAGATAATGACAGCCAAAATGCCAAACTCAAAGCTTCAAAACGGGAGTCCACAAACCAATGGGTGAAAACATGGTGGCTACGTCCATTATTTTATAGTCTGTGGCAAACTACTGCTTCCATCAGTGATCATGGTTGACAGTTTCAAAATTACCTTTGCAACACCAGCTGCACATAAAATCATTACACACTCACATGACAATACATAACACTTGGGCTGAGCTATCACTGATTTGTTGTTTTCTGTTGTGTTAACTACAAACCTTTTACAGGATTTTTCTTTTGTTGAGGTTTGAGTTTTGGCAATTTCCGTGAGTTGCTGTTCTTTCGTCTGTTAAGCCATGGTGCCTTCTCTACTTACAGTATTCCAAACTGCAAACACAACATGCATCAATTCTCTGTTTATAACAATGTAAAGCTATAGGTTTATAACAGGGTCAAATCCCTATTATCAGTGACTAGTGTTGTCTTTACTTTATTCATCACATATGGTTGGCAGGGAACAAGCAACGAGGACCCTCAACCTTATAAAACATGAGCACTGCACTCTACATCTGTTTAAATAAGGCCAGTAAAGCTGCACCTCTTAGTAGGAAATCATCATAAACTGGAAGAACAAGTGAAGGGGAAGTGCTGCAATGGTAGAACGTGTGCTCTGCTGCCAAGGGCATAAAAAGAGTCACTGACACATCATATGCTTGAGTTACCCTCAATGAAGGATGATACGATGAGTGTTGCCATTCTGTGAAACCGCTGAAGTTCTTTCCGTCTCAGCAAACATGCCTACTGGCTGAAAACAGGTTCCCAAGGACTGTATAATAAGGAGTATACACTGGCTCTGTCTTTCTTTCAAAGGCATTCACATTTAGCTTATTTCTTCCTACCAGGTGTTGCACTTAGTGAACAGGGTCGAGAGATGTCCATAATTTTTGGCAAATGGGCAAACATCAATATTAATGTCTGAGCAACTTTTCTCTACAGTATTTATCAATCCAACACTGTGTTGAAAAGCAAGATGGGTCCACAGCCACCGGTCAGAGTTCCATGAAGTTGGATAGCCATGATCTCCAGAACATTCTCAATACTTTTAGTGACCATCTCACCTTAACAGCAAAATTATCAACTTCCTGTTCATTTCATCTAACACATTCATGATGCCCAGGATTAAGAACGCTGCAGCCTCTGGGGGTAATCATCCAGGTCTCCCTCCCTATACCAACACTATGTCACGCCGCTCTGCGTCTCATAGCAATGCACAGGGGGCCGTTTAGCATCTCTATATGACGCACAGCTAAGTACATTGTAATATATTATTAATGTTGCGAAACGGTCATGGTTAGGTTCAGGTAACAAAGCTACTGGGTCAGGTTTAGAAAAAAAGATTGAGATTTGGGTATGGATAAGTTTGCTCGGTACTGTGACGTAAATACGTCCCTTGAGTGAAGTCAGTGCATGACTTTTGTTTTCGCACAGAACACGAACTGTGGTCCCTTGTGTGAAGGACTTGTTTTGTTTGACCCATCCACCTTCACTCAGTCTCACCCTATGTAGACTGGGGATTGTTTTACATTGGCATTTGCTGAAGCCCATGGTGTCTCATAAAGATGCTAAAGGTTGCCTTTGGTGTCAATATCACACACCAAGGGTTGTGACAAAGCACTGGTATTTGACGACCTGAGGATGAGAACGGGCTGACGTAATAGACTATAAAGGTCCCATTTGTAGAATTTAGTGGCATCTAGTGGTGAAGTTGTCGATCGCGTGCAGGAGAACCATGGTGGCAAAAAATCGAATGGCCCAACCTAGAGCCAGTGTTTGGTTTGTTCATTCTAGGCGACTGTTGAACGACATAGCGGACTCAGAGGGAGGATCCGCGTGTTATGTGGATATAAAAGGCTCAGTCCAATGTACCAAAAACACATTTATTCATTCGTTTTCTGTAACTGCTTACCCTGTTCAGGGTGGCCGGTGTACTGGAGTCTGTCCCAGCTGACATTGGGCGAGAGGCAGGGTACACCCTGGACAGGTTACCCAGACTATCACAGAGCTGACAAATAGAGACAGACAACTAGTCGGGCTCACATTCACACCTATGGGCAATTTAGAGTCCTCAGTTACCCTAACCTGCAGGTCTTTGGACTGTGGGAGGCAGCTGGAGTGCCCAGAGAAAACCCATGCTGACATGGTAGAACATGCAAACTTCACACAGAAGGCGACCATGATAACCCTGCCCCACTGTGCTACCCACAAATCACAACAGTTCTTATCTTCAAGTAATAATAAACTTTTTAAAAAAACATGGCTATGAATATTATCAACCATTTCTGCCAGTAAATGCCCGTAAATCCTACATGCCTGACATCTAAAGATAAACTAGACATAGCTCTAGCCATCAGTTCTATTAGTCTTGATAACATCGTGCTCACCAAAGTAATTGCTGAGATTTGGGCATGGTGACTTCACTAAAATTAGGTTCAATGGGTCAAGAAACACGAGCAGTCTGACAATCAGACAGGTTGGAAACATGTATTTTGAGGAGGAAATGAAGGTGAAGACTAAGGACCAAGCTGTCCTTGGAAATTTTCGTTTATTCAGATGAGTCTGTGATGCCACTGGGGCTGGAGCTGGGTTTACAGCAGGTTTATCACCCTGCCATCACTGCAGCATGACATTCAAAGATGTTAGCTAAATGCTTTGGCAACAGATAAAGGTTGTACTGATGTCCTCATCCCAATGTCACGCAGCTGCCTTTGCTGTTAATTGAGTTACAGAGAAATGCATACACATGTTTTACAATAAATTGTAATGCCACGTTTGAGTGAAACACCTCTGTTGCAGTGCACTTACTGGTGAAAGAAGTGCTGATGGCAGAGTATATAAACTACATTTACACTGCAGAGAGGCATAATGAACACAAAGGCACTTGAAGAACAGCAGTGAATTTCAGTCTAAATATATAAAAGACCTATGCTCAGCATTATCGATGGGTGCACATTCTCTCATATGCTGGAAAGTGAGACCGGATTTTTGTCTGATCTCCATATCCGTCACGTTACAATGAGACTGTAAAATGAGTGCTCATGGAAGATCATTTTCAGGTAATGTCTGGGCTTTGAAGTTGTCAAAAAGTATAATAGGAAAAAACTAATTCGATTGTAAAAGCTGAAATGTTTCCCATTAATCTGCAACAGCCCAAGGATTTATTTCCTAAAGATATTAAAGAGAGGAGAATCCATTCTGCTCTGTTCTTTTTGTGTTTGTTTTGTATTTTGTCATTAAATAGACTTGGATAACAATAATGGCATTTGCAAAATAATTGTTGTTTCCTAGTCTTACACTGATAAGGCAAGCACCAAATACCTGTTCCCCATTCAAAATAGAAAAAGTGCCGGAGATTGATTTCCTCTTTTAAAGGTATCTTCCTTTTGAAATAAATATCCTCCTTAACACGGTTCCATCAAATCAGATTAGTTTCCTCTGATTGAGGTCAAATGTAGTTCACTCAGCACGCTTCTAATTGAAATGATAGCTTCGTTGCTAGCTCCAGATAACCTTGACTTCTAACACTTCTTCTAATTCAGCTTGCTAATTCAAGTAGGGAAGATGTAGAGCCGGTAAACAAATTAACAGAAAATCAGCCTTTTGAGCATGAGGATCTGACTGTGTCTGCTGTATCGAGCGCAGACTGAATGGAATGTCACATTTTGGCAAAGCACTGCAGTAATCTGAGTGTGATTGGAGATTGTGAGATCATGAACAAAGACAATGGATGTTTCTTTCAAATGTGACGGCTCACACTTTTACAGCACAGTAGTCATGCTGCTGTTGGATTTTTCAATCCACAACCTCAGCATCCATCTGTTCTGTGTTTGTATCAAAGGGCAATCCAATCACCACAAACAACCACAGCAACCACAGATATATTGCATTTACACGTTATAATTATGTATACATTAAAACTTTATGTTTTTAAAATGCTGTGGTTAACATGAGGTTAAAAAATCACTTGGTTATACTTTGAAAAAAGATCCTGTTTTGGCTTAAAATACCCAGTTTTGGGTTAGGGTTTAGGGGTAGAGGGTAGGATTAGGGTTAAATGGGTGTTATAAGTGTATTATAAAGATGATACCAATATTTCACCTTTAAATATTTCAGTTATTGTCAATACCAGTATATCACAACACCTCTATCACACATGATATTATCGTGTAAATAATCCAGCACTTCTTAAATCATTTCTGTTTCTTTCCGTTCTCACTTTGTTTCCTTCCCCCAACCCCTATGTGGTTGCCTTTCAATGCATCCTCACACAACAGTTTGTATGATATCCTACGAATTAGCACCCTATGAATGACATTAGTACTTACCATTAAGTTATGTAATTAACTTAAAATTACAGAGGTTGGGTTTAGTAAAGGAAAGGTGCCTTGGTTAGGTTTACAAAAACAAATATGGTGATGACGTATCTTTGAATGACTCAAAGTTCACACATATTTCACACAGTTTCAATCACCAGTCTCCTGGTAAACCCCTGTGTTTTGTGACCCATCCACCAACCCAACTTGATTCCTAATAAGACCACGTCCTTCTTTATTCCCGTCAGCACCAACACATTCTCACTCCAACCACGTCACATATCAACATTTGGTCATGGACTTTCCATGTCCAGACAGGACATGCAAGGTACGCTGGTTGCGTTGGTTGTTGGACGCCGTGGCAAGTTCTGCCCGTTACATGCATTGATTTTTTTTTAAATACACTGCCATTTCCACAGGACATGTACCTTTTGCAGGAGTTTTTCAAAATAAATGTAATTCGACAGTAGAACACTGTGAATTGATGTTTTATTTTAATTCAACAATAAATAACAACAATACAATAAACGTTTTGTCAATGCACGCACTTGATTGGGTTTAGGCAACAAAAGCACGTAGTTGTGTTTAGGAAAAAAAAGAAATGGGGTTTTTGTCTTTACAATCTTATGGGAAGCGAACACCATTCTCCTGGGTGAAAGTCAGAGGTTGTTGAACCCATCCACCATCCCTCCCACCTGCCTACTTGGACTTCCACCGGCATAACTTTCATTGTTGTCCTTCCAGATTTCCCCCTGACGCTGCTGGGCACCATTAAACAGTAACGGTGACTAGCCGCGTATCATGCCGACATGACAGGATGGCTTTTCTCGTCGGGGCCTGACGCTGGAAGTCACTGACCAAGCACCGGATTTCAATAACTTTGGATTGAGACCAGTTTGTCAGTGCATTACTTACTTGATCACAGCCTTCCCAAATACAAGGGTTATACACACTTTGCTGCCTCATGATTACGGGAGATACGTATAAATTTTAATGCACTACAATTCTTAGGAAAATGTACAAAAAGTGCATTAGAGCAGCTTGTGCCTTTTCACTATCTATGTGAAGTGTAATCGCTCTTTTTGAGCAATTTTGTGCAGTTAAGGTAACAGACTCTCTCTTCACCTCCCTACGCTGGTATTTAGAATGTTATGCTATGTTCCCACTGTGAGCAACACAGCAACAGGCTAGAATTTCTTTTCAATTACATAAAGCTACAAACTGACACCCAACACGGGCATGACACACTACAAATGAGAATTGAATTGGCCTCAACTTTAAGCGCTCCAAGGATGCAGCAAAGCATCAACCAAGCATATGTTGTTGTTTCTAGCTGTGGTAGTGTTTCTGTGCATTGCAGTGCACATGGAGATGCAATGGAGCAGTGAAATGTGATGTTAAAATGGGGCTCAGACACTGAGCATGAGCACAGATAATTTTATGACCAAATACAAACGTTCAGTTGAGGTGCTTTGTGGAACGTAGCAGACACACACAAGCCACTGACAATGTAGCCATGTTAACGAGTGATTAAGAAACACTTCAGCAGTGACTCAGCAATAATATAGCTGGCTACACAGTTGCGTAATCGCTCGTAGTGTGAACCCAGCATAATTAATTTGCCGGAAAAAGAGACACGATGCTAACAAAGATAATTCTGAAAGCACTGTTTTTTGGGTTTTTTCAAATTCTCTATGAATATTGCAATAATATTATTATTGTGAGCTCCTTTAATCATGTAGTAAAAATGTGATATTGTGCGGGCCCTATGCACACACTGTACGTTTCAATCAACCAGCCACAATCTGGTTGCTCACACTGATCATGATATTAATACTGAAACCAGAATTTTTTTCTCTCCATTTCCAATAAAGTTTTATTCAAATAAAATGACAGTATTGACCAAAAAGAGAAAGGCAGCATTAATTTATACAATTTACTATGAACAGAAAGTAAGAAGAAAACAAGCCTAATATGGAGCCACAGATGGCTGAAAGATGCACACAGTATGGTGTGTTGTACAGCAAAGTTCAGTGTTATTTTTATCACGGCACAGTCTCAAACTGTAATGCAGTTAGCCACAACATTTAAAATTCTACTGCCACATTTCATCATTAAAATAACCTTACTACAATTTATAACAGACTCTTTGACAGCAGTCGTGTGCAAAAAAACAACTGCAGATGTACAGGACATTTAGCCTGATTCTTAAATTAGTCATGGGTGGCCAAGTTGGGGTTAAATCCACACAGTGTATGCTGAGAATAAGAATGATCAGCTGGGTAGATGGATAAACTGTTGTTCATCAAGAAAAAGCATCATCACGCAACTTCATGTAAAAAAAAAAAAAAGACTTTCAGTTGTTGATAGGTACACATTGTCATTGTGGACAGAGCCAGGCTAGCTGTTCCCACCTGCTTCCAGTCTGTATGCTTGTCAGCCTTTTCCTGACTTCAGCTCTTGTCCCCTCTGTCTTGTTTTGTACTTGTCAGTACAGGCAATAGATTGATTTTCTCCTCTCACTTTGCAAAAGAAAACAAATAACCATATTTCCCCAAATATATAAGTGATTCTAGATTTACAGTTGCATCTCCTGCCTTGTGCATTGTGTGTTTTTTTTTCAGTGTGATGTCTCTGCTAGGCTCTTTTTTAAACCCCGGAGCGTTTTTATCATGGTCCCTGCTGAATCTTTAACACGCTGCTTGGATTCATATTATAATCATGCCCAACCACAGAGCCTTTTCTGCCAAATACTGTATATAAATTATCCGCTCTCCTTTGATGTAAGCCTTTCTGGCTGCAATGCAATTCATAATCCATAACCTGCTTCATTTTTAAACCCAGACCTTATTTTCTTCTTTTTATTTTTTTCTTCCATCATGACTATCGATTATGTTCAAGATTTCATCTCTTACATCACTAGCGAGCGTGATGTAGCTTTAGCTGACTGGAAAAGCTGCTCTTCAATACACACCCACAGGGGAAACACACTCTCCAACAGCTGAATCCAAAAAAACAAATTTAACTTGGCGCAACACACACACACACACACACACACACACACTAAAGCCAACCTGCATGCTTGCATCTTGTTTCCATTTAGCCTGAAAAGTGTATGTTTTCAGTATAAGCTGCGGGTTAGTCATCTGCTCATTGTTCAAGTGATGCTACATACATGTCATACCGGATTTTCCGCTAACAGAGTCTGCAGACTAGGATTGGTGTTCATGTCGTCATCCTCGTGGAATTACAAGGATGATACGTTGTGTTTTACCTCCCATGTGATGTCACAAATCTCGGAAGTGTGACAACTCAGGCAGTAAACATACCATCCAAATATTAAACGTGGATATGATTATTGTCACTTATATTCTCTTGTTGCAGATTGCTCTCCCTGTAAGTGCACAGTGTACTGTACAGCAGCATGTCTGACAGTACAGCTAGTACAGAAGGACTTCATGCAGTTTTAAATGAGATGGCTAAAAGAGGAAACATCCAGTACTATAATTCAATAAAATGTGCTGCATTAAATTTGAATTTGTGCAAAATATGGAAAAGTCAATTTAATTTCTCTCAGCCATTGTAGATTCTATAGACAGAGACTTGCCTGCAGACAGTCTTATCATTGTAAGATGCTGCTAAATTATCCCTCCTAATAATATAATAATCTCAGATGATCTTGTAACTCCACAGGGTTGAATAGTGGTAGAGTTGCAGAGTTTGTGTATTTTCTGTAAAAATTCGAATCAAGTCTATTTTATTTACAAAGCCCAATATCACAAATCACAATTTGCCTCAGAGGGCTTTACAACATACAACATCCCTCTGTTGTAAGTAAAAAGTGAGCTATTTTCATGGAGAGTAAAGGAGCAAGGAGATACTTGACTTGATGATCTGGCAACACTCTGTATGCTGTATAATATATCGTCTACTGGCTGCAGCACCTGCAGTAGCAGTCACTCAGTGCTGTAGTGGAGGGTACACACAGGTATATAGAGTATACCCATTGCTTTTTCGAGCTGTTTACAGTACACTCACCTATCAGTCAAAAAGCCATTGGACTATATAAGAGAGCATACCCACTTTCTTCTCAGTAACCTACTCACAGTGCACCCACCTCATCAACTACCACTTCAGCTATTGTCAAAGGATGTCAATTTATGGATACATAGCCATACTGAATATTTTAATGGTTTCAGTATTCATTACCTGCAGTATCAATACACCAGTGCCAGCAGTTTCTAATCTGTGCTACTTACCAAGAAAAGAAAAGTCATCATTGTCATGTAATAAAGCCTTGTAACTTTTATCTTATAATGCAAATTTTGAATTTTTATAGCCTCAGTTTGCCCTGAGGTGCCTGAAACACTATTGAATGTTTTTATTTTTATTGAAAAGGTACTGTACTGAAGTTGTTAAGACCAGCATTGAGACAACACAACGAGAAGTTGTTTTTCCTTTGTTTTATTCTATACCTCAGTCTTGCTTCGTGTTTCCTGTTTTATTTTGTTCCTCACACCTCCTCTCAGATCACAGCCCTTGTGTTTTCCTGCCCGTTTTTATTGTCTGCCCCGCCCTGATTAGTTTTACCTGTCCTTCACCAGTGCTGCAGTCTTCTCAGCTGTTCTCACTTCCCCGGTCAATGTTTCCCTACTTATACCTGCCTGCTTCCTTTGGTCTTTGTCAGTTCGTCTTCATTTTTGGTTTGGAGCTCTGTTGCCGGTTTTCACACGTCTTATGTTGGATCTATAAGCATTTTTGTAATAAATCTTTACATTTGACCTATTGTTGCTCATCTGTTGTCTGCAGTTGGGTCCAATCCTGCTACCTGCTCGCCAAGACCTATCAGTTGAATATTGATATTACAGGTATATCTAAATTAGGTATAAGGTATTCATTCGGTAATAAAGTATTTGCTAAATTGTGTTTGCTGCTCCAGTGTGTCATTTTGACATTGACCAACTTGAGTGTTGTAACGTAACATCATTTTTTCCAAAGATTTAAGCTTAGGTAACAGTCCATGCAATGCAGGTTCTGTTTTGAGCAAGTTACGTAAGAAAATACTTAGGCCTGCTGAATAAAGCAAAAAAATTTAAATTTGTATATACACATGTGTGTGACATAAGAGGAAGTGCACATGAACACAGTGAATCTTGGATGTCCAAGAAAATGATCCCACCAATTTTAAAACCAAATCTACACCCCTGGTAGACTTATAGTGCTCTCACACTTGTAGTTTTGACCAAAGGAGAAAAATGACACATTGTTGCGTCTTTGTTTTGGACCAGATCCTGTTCAAACAACAAACATCTACAGACTGTTCTACAGACTGACGGCGTAAATACAGACAGTGCAGGTAGTGCAGTTGCACTGGGGCCCCATGGGGTGGGGGGCCCATAGAGAGAGTGGTTGGAGGGCCTTAAAGTACAAATGCTGTTATCGGCTATATGTGCCCTCGAGAAAGCAAACCCATCTCCATCCATGTCTTTTGTGAAATAGTCAGTAGCAGTCTATAAAACTGACTGGTTATATGTATGTTGATGCTGTCCAATGTCAAGTCTGTATTTGATCATGTGATGATACTATAAAATATACGGTAGCTGTTTGGACGCAATATCTAGCTCTAGGGCCTGTCATAATAGTGTGCACTGGGGCCCATCCTACCTACTGTGCACCACTGATTGCACGTATTATAAGTATTACTGAATTGCAAATCCACTGTATGTTATTAGTTATGACTTACAGGGAGAGACAAGACGAAAAGGAGGTGTCTTGTACTGTAATGATTTAAAGCTTATTACTGTGGGATCACTGTCACACCTTTTAATGGACGCAATGAAGTGAAGTACACAGGGTCAGATATAAGCACTGCAGTTTAACTGCTTTTTAATCAGGTAAAATACCCACAGTGATGTGCATACATGTTACCATAGCTACCAGATGCATAAATAGATTAAATATACAAACTAGATCAATTAAAAGATCACAGACATGTTTTACTATCAGCAGATAGAGTTTTGAAATTATAAAATCACATAATAAATATATATATAATAATAATTTATATAATAAAACATAATAAATCTTTTATCTGCTGTCATAAAATCCTGTGATTGGTTTGTTTTGTTTCACATCACAAACTGCAGCAGAGTCTGTTTGGAAGCAGACTGAGACCCACCCTCTTGAACAGTCTTGGTTCAGTTGTTTGGTCCACACCAGGGTTCCATTTTACCTTTCACACCACTCTAAAGGAACTGCACTAACCAGGCAAACAGACCTGAGTCCTTTTTTTACCAAACAGATTAGGTGTTAAAACACCCTCAATATCAAGGCCATAGGTCAAGGCCATCAGAACTACAGGATGTACAAATGTGGTCCTGAGAATAATAGACGCATCATACACTCAGTCCAAGAGATAATGCACTCCACACAGCCACACAGAGTGGGGAAAAAGGGACTCGTCACACACTCTATTCTGTATCAGTGAAAAGACGACAGTTTGGTCTTGCACTGCATTTTGTTTTTTTCTCTGAGCAGAAGGTCAGGAGTCAGGCTTTTGACAAATGTACCGTTGGGTTGGTGGTGAATCGTCTGGTCAGACTGAAAAAAAAAGCCCTCTCTTTACTGCTCATGAAAGTCCACCCTCATGATCAATATTAGACATCTGGGCTACATCTGGTCATACATGTTTTGCATAAAGACTCTAATATTCCAGCCTTGCCTGTGGCTTCCTGCAGGTGCTCTCGGAGTAAAAGGTGCTGTGTATGTACAGCATGCTGTTTCTCAAACCCCTCTCCCTTCCCTCCTTAGCCTCTGTATTGAAGTGGATAAACATGCTGGAAGTGATTTTTTTCCATCAGACTTTCTCTCCTTCCACCATCTGTCACTGCCAGACTCTCTGATAGCTTTAGCTTTATTTGCGCTGACGGAATACTGCCCTCCTACTGTTTTGGGCCATAAAGCAAACCAGTTAATTTCCCTCCAAATCCAACCCAGCAGTGGACAATTATAGACCATGGGTTCTCCAAATTATAATTCTTGGTTGTTAGTCATAGACTTGCCTACTTGGCCCTGAAGGAGAAAAGGGACTTGTTGTTTCCTATTGTATTATATGTCCATGTAGCTTTGATGACAGGTTTTTGGTACAGTCCACAGACTTAGAATGACATTTTTATAGCACCACAAAACCAATTAGAGGGTGCCTTAAGCCCCTTTTCACCCGCTAACATCTGGCTTTTGTCTTTAGTGGGAAAGGTTACAATCGGAATTCATTCCCAGGACAAAAGACTCTGCAGTAGTCACAGTTATTTATCAGCTCCAGCTACGATCAGCACCATTTACCAGTGATGGAACTACAACATCTGGGGCCAGATGCATAAATGATGAAATGAAAAAAACCAACAACATGCATACCTCTTTTCCCACACATAAGTGCGTCAGAATGTGCACACCTCACACATTCTGCAGACCAGCCATATACACGGTTTTAGGTGAGATAGCTGCGGGTGAAATGATAAGGCTGAGATTAAATAGTTGAGAGTGATCTTTTTTTTGTTGTTGTTGTTGTTGTTGTTGTTGTTTACCAGTCTCACTGATCATGCTATTTATTTTTACATCATATACTGCCTTCTGTAAAATGTAAATCAAAGGCACATTCATAAAGTTAATTTCAAATTATTTTTAAGTAACTAAGTAAAGTTTATTTGAATAGCACCTGTATAGTGATACGTGTCATTTGTTTGGTTTATTTACATTCATTCCCCTGTCACTGATGGTTTAATTTAATTCTGTGTGCACTTTGTAAAGTCAGTTTCCACATGAGAACATCCTGCTGACGTTTTATAATCGTGATGATTAAGATTTTACCGTGATGATGGTTTGTAGAAATGTGACAAACTAGAGGTATGAACGCTACAACTGTCCACAGCTGTGTGTAATGACACACATCCATGACTGTGAGGAACCTCACCGATGCGACGCAGTTGGTGAAAATGCAGTCATTACCATATTTCTCACTGGCAGTTCTAATGAATAGTAAAGGGGCACCAGTATTGATATGCAAAGGGATGTTTAACAGCGTTTCTACGTTTATGTTTACATACATGGTGAACTGTGGGTTTGGAATTGAGGCTCGTGCACATGTGCCAAGTGCCACAATAATTGAGATTTACACAACAGTATCAGGCATACACACCGTTTTATTAATCTGACGAAAAGAATGTATAGGCATAATGCCACCCAGTTTTAGTAGTAAATCGACACAGAGTTTTATGCGTCTGGCTCCTGGGTTGATGCACTAATTTTCATCTCTTTTCAGGTATGAAGCAATGACCACCGCCACCGATTCTGACAGTCTCCCTCTAATGGCTAATATACCGGAATATCTGTCTTAATGGGAAAATGCTACATTCAAAGTAAGGCCTAAATAGAATAATGCTGTTTGCATGACCTGTATCAAATGTTTACGTGATACGTATCAAATTTGGAATACTGTCATATTTGGAATAATAGTGGAATATTAGTGTGCATGTAAATGTTTGCAATGTGTTGGTCCTTTCTGGCTTCCTGATAGCTATGGCTCTCAGCCCCGAGCCACGTGGTTCTTACTGAAGACTTAAATCTTTAGATGCAGGTTTTTTAGTTTCTTCTTTTTAAAGGGGCTCAGTAATCTCTTGAAGCAGCTGGCCACTGTAGTGTTGCAAATGTTACCAAAACAGGTAGAAATTGTGCATTTGTTGGGGACTACTTTCAGTGGTGGATTAATACACATTAAGAGCTTTTGTCACCTTATGTCTCTTCAGAAAACTCTTAAGCCTACAGCTACACTGATAAAGTGGAAACCAAATAGGGAAATTAGTTTGTTCATTGAAGGATGCTGTGATTATCACCTCCCATTTCATACTTAATGCTCTCCATTGGGCAATGATCGGCTTAGCCGCCCATTGTTTCCAAGCAGCTCGCGTTTCTCTGCAAATCTCCTTATTTACAAGTCATCAGTGAGGCGGGGGCCGGAGCCTGCAGGATAATGTCAACTTTTCTGTTCAGTTATTGACAGGCAGCCTTCTCAGAGAGCCAGTTATTTTCTAAAGAGGGTTTTTCTGGCCTCGACCCGCAACATTCAGCTCATCTGCCCCATTAGACGGTGACCTTCATACTAATGCCGATCACGGCAGCCGAGCCCACGCACCTGATTCAATCTCCACTCTGCACAGATCACAAAGACAGAAAGTGCCAGCATAAATTGATGCATTTATAGATACACAAATACTGCTTAAAATGGCTTCTTTAGGATGTCAGGAACCTCGTGCAGTCCATGACTCTGTAGCTCTGATGAGAAATTTTGTGTTTAATCCATGACTTTCCATACTGTCTGCTAGTTGGACCACTTCCTTGACCTAAACTTTTTTTGCTAATGCTACTTTTCTAAAGGGTTGACCGTCTGCTTTCATCCAGCAACTCATGCAGTGGATGTGTGAAATACATTATGCTGTATTCCTGTGAAGTGACCCTGAATGTGGCTTCTCCTCCACTCAAGTAATCCAATTTCCTGACCTCACCTGTCTGCAATACAACTCCTTAAAAAACTCAAACATTTCAGCAGACCCAGCAGGCTCGAGTCGTAGTGAGAGAGCTGGCAGGTCACATGTTGCTGCAGTTCAGTCTATCAGCTGCTTACAGCTGATCTGTATCAAGCTTTATCTTCAATGAGCCGTGGAAAATTCAGTAATGTGCTTTCTATCATCAGAGGTTGTCAGCATGTGAGCCTCTTTCTTCAACAAACATAGCTAACCTTTCCTTCTGCCCTGCTCCACCGTCCTTGTTCCCTGCACAGGTGATAATAAATATCATCTTAACCATATATTCATCTGATCCAAAGGTATTTTAAGAACTCATAATGAGAGTCTGTAAAATTCTTCTTTTTCATATCACAGGAGCTGGTCAGATTGATTAAAAACAGCAGCTGTGGCATTTTTACTCTGAGCAGTTTTTCTTGTGTTTGAATTTCAAAATGGAAATCCAATTTAGCTATCCATCACTCTCGTACCATAATTCTTCAAACGGCTGATAGAGCCGAACCATTTGCAAGCTCCTATTTTGAAGAATAGCTACTACAAATGAATGGTCAAAACACATCCGGAAATTTAATGTTGGGATTATTGCATTAATAGCGAGCTCTTTTCATGTCATTTGTCAGAGTCAAAGCTGCTCCCAGAAGCAGAGGAAATCCCATTTGTGAAGTCAAAATTCAATTGGTGGAGTTTACGGAGCACAGTTTTGACAGTGGGCAAGTCAAGGTGTGGCTTATATTGTGACACTCTTGCACCTGTTTAAAGATACTCTCCTTGATCTCATAAATAATACCGCTACATTTCAAAAACTTGGGGATGTTAAGATAATATTTAGTGCTAAAACACAAGTGCAAATTATCCACAGTACTATGTCTACTTACATAAGCTACTTAGCCTGCTGACCTTCCACAATCAAGAATGCTATACAGTCATTAAAAGGACACTAAAATAATACATATGAACATTGGTTTGCTCGTCATGAGGAGTTCCATTCCACTTGTGGCTGTGGGGGAACTTCGTCAAATTTCAGAAAATAACCTTGATGATGATGTCACCAGGGTCAGATGACCAGATGACAACATCAGAGCTCAAGAGTTCAAACTTTTACCAGAAAGTGACTGTAAAGTAGGACAGTGGAGTCTGAGAGACAGTGACTTTAACCAGGGCAGGAGGGTCTAGTGAAAGACACTGCTGAGTTGCATCATGGGAAGTGTAGGATCTAGTGTTTTTACAACCTCTGCTGCTTAGATTTTAAGCATTTGTTGTGTTATCAGCCCAGTAGCAAGAAGAAAATGTTGGCATTGTACATTTCTGCAAACTAGGGATACATTACATTTGTAGGTTTCATATGTATCACATTACATTTCCAAAGTAAGTATATGAGCTGACTTTGTCATTAGGAGGTGTACGAGATGGTGGATGGCAAGGCACCTAGAAGAGACAGCTGCTTTTTAGGCACCAAATTTGGGTGTTTTGTAGCAAACCATCGCTATTTTTTCAGCCAGGATAGTGCCACGAAAACTGTGTATATTTTAAGCCCAATGGTTTTGGTGCCTGAACCTACCCAAACATTTACCACTGCATTGTTGAAACGTAAAGTGTCAATGTATCCACTACATAGTAACATATAAATGTAACAGACCCATGGTTTGGATGGATGTACAATGCTGTTGATTGGGTTGTGTTTAATCTGTCTCTCAAAAGTGTCCCCACCTATATTGAAGTGTCATACTCATTTGTTGGAGTGCTCCTTTCATAATTAGATTTATTTCTATTCTGACCAGTGTTCTTTCTTTGCGGCCCATGTTAGCTCAATCACTACAGTTATCTCCTAAGCCACTGACTCTCTCCTAGTGAATGTTTTCACAATTCAAATTGTTATATTCCATGATGAAACCTTAAACACACACACACATTAAAGGCCCACAGATGCCTGCTGAACAGATTTGTCAACACGCAAGTGGCTGGTAGCTGATAAAAGTCCTCTGGCAAAGGAAGAGAGGAGGAATCATCGCAAGACGCGTGGTCCGACAGACAGATCCAGGTTGTGACTGCTCAGCTTCAGCCTTCTGACTGTGCTGCCATCAGATCCAGGCCTATTTAATATTTAACCTGAGGAGCGGGGAAGGACCTTGATGAAATAATGGAATGTAATGGGGTACATGGTGTTTCCCCTCGGCACACTGTACTCCCCTCTACACACACACTGAAGGACTCAAAGCTGGGAGCCAGTCACCGTAATGCAAAGAGGCTTCGACTTCCCTGCACCTGCAGGCCAGAGGTTCGCAGGATTCAACCTATCTATCCATGTACACTTTGATTCAGCTCCTACAGCTCCATCAGCGGAAAAAATCAATCAGCACCTCATCAATTTGCATTCATGAATTAAAGACATGTAAATTGTGGATTTAATTGCGGAGGATTTTTCTTCTATATTCTGCAGTATCTGTGCTGTTTCCTTCAAGCCATACCAAACTGAAATGGTATGATTATTCGACAAAAAGTACATCTGTCAATATCAATATAACTGCATGCTGTTTATAGTGACAGCAATCTGTGTATACTTCTGTATCTGTGTACATTATTGGGATTGGTTTGTGTTTGTGTGCGCATCAGTGTATGTTTTCCTGATAAAATACAGATAAGATAAATTAAAACTTTTTTAATGATTTTGTGTCTGCAGCATTTGTCCTCCTTTCTTCACTTATTTTCTGTGTGCAAGTTAGTGGACTTAACTTCTTGCTACCGCTGGCCCCTGCGATACAAACGTTGTCTTATTCAAACCCACAGACCTTATGTTGTGTACAAAATGATGCATGAAACATCAGGAATATTTCCATTCCGTACAACTAATGCATCTATAAAAATATGTGGACCTGAGGTGGAATATGTCCTGTATAAGCATCATATAGCTGCCCTGTGGTGGAGCAAACACTGTATTCCCACATAGTGATGAAAGATTTGTTTTCTTACTTTGAAGCTGCTTATTGAGAATTTAGGAGGAAAATTATGGTTCAAAAGGTCATCTTAAAATTTCCCTTAAATCAGAATTATCACATTTCTAGAAGCATGTAGGCATATGAAAAAGTCTTGTTTATTCTTTATTAAAAACTAAACAAAAAGAATCTACTGTAATAAATACTATTTAACTTTTTTCTGTTTTTCTCTCACGCATGTAAGCACACATACACCACTACCCTATGTACTGTACAATATGAATTCTATGCTCAGCAAACACACTAACGCCAATGCGTCACATCTGAAATCACCACATCCAGCACACACATGCGCGCGCACACACACACACACACACACACACACACACACACACACACACAAGTGGGTGACATGGACTCATGAACAGCTGACACTGTTCACACACACATGTTGTGGTGTGGTGTGAGGGGCTTTTTTATCTGCAACCTTTTAAATTTTAAACTTTCTAAATAGCAACAAGTTAGAGGTCTCCTCCTCCTGGGTCATTTGTGTATCAATTTCTCTTTTTGGCAGCTTTACTCTGTAGTAGTGCAGGTCTGTGCCAACTCTTTGGATACACTACTCTCCTGTTATTGCTCCTAAAAAGCCGCGTTACACTGCAAATAACACTCAGAACGGCAACTTTCCCACAAGTGAGGAAAGGGAGGGAAAGTGAGTCTCCAACAGGTCGGGATGAGTGCAACATGCTTTCCGGGGATGGAAACACACCAATCAAACTTTCAGGGCTGCAGGAGAGGGAAAAGAAGAAGACTCACCGAATCTCAAGACGTGTGGCATCCCATGAGAATATCCCACACAGTGTAATAGCAGCAGTAGAAGCCTGATGGTGCACCTGACTCTCGCATTAAGTATCAGCAGGGAGGTAATCTTCATGGTGCTTGTGTGTGGTGCACAGGATTGTTATTCCCTGAATCGGTATATTCCCCAGAATTATTTTCTCTTTCAACCCTTTAACGTGAATCAAGGCGGCTGGGCACCACCGGCGGGTTGGGCAACGCTTTCCCCACATCCATTAAGCAAAAAAAGAAAAAAAAAAGAAAAAAAAGAGCACTGCGTGTCCAGCTCACTGCGCCAAGAAGAAACAGCCCTCCGACTCAGCTGAGGAAGATGATGGTGGAGGTGGTGGTGGTGGAGGTGGCTGGGCATCCATGTTAGGCAGGGCAGAGCTTGAGGAGATCCATCTACTGAAAGACACAGGCGGAGATTGGAGGGGGGTGAGAGGGGGAGAGCGGCGGAGGTGTGTGGAGATCCAGCGTGACCAAGTGAGAGTGCGAGTGAGCGAAGCGGCGGTCTCAGCAGCCTCGCCAGCCCGAGCTCCTCCTGCTGCACTGCCGCACAGCATCTGACGTCGAGCCAACACTAGTAGTGGGGGAGCGCACGGGGTGGATCGGGCATGTTTCTCGGCTACTGCTGACCACACTTCGCCCCTTGATCTATATCGCCTGCCCAAATTCTCATGCCTCCCCCCAACACTCCTCCTCCATCCTTCCCTTCCTTCTCTTTCCCTAATGTCGTGTCCCCGGCCGGCTAGCCGCCGCTCTCCGGTTTTCCCTCAGATTTTTTTTTTTTTATTCCTCGCTTCGGTTCAATGGCCGTTACTGGCAGCGGAGCGCCGCCGTGCACAGCCGTATAAAAGCCAATCTATGAATTTTGAAAAAGATCGCCTGTGTTTGATCGGAGTCACCCAAGCTTGGACTCATGTGAGGGCTCCGTGAAGCAAAGCTGTCACTGTGCACTCAACAAGATGAATAGCCTCTGCTCACACCCTCACTCTTCTGGATTTGGAATTATTACTTTTTTTTATTATTATTTTCGACTTTTCCTCAGACTGCACAGCCTGTTAGAAAAGAGCCAGCCCTCAACATCAAATTTTAATTTAATGTGTGTCTTCAATCTGACTTGTGATCGCAGGAAAGTGCAACATCGGCTGCCTTATATGACGATTGAATTACTGGCAAAGCTTACGTGGTCTGGAGGGTGAAGAAATTCAAGTGTCATATTCAGTATTTCCCCAAAGGCTGGACTGTGACCTAAAGCATATTATTTACAAATAAATCTAAAAACGTCTAACAACATTTTGCAACAATGTGGGCTAAATTTACTGGATATCTAGATACACACGCACGCGCCATTGCTGAATTATTTGTAAATGTAAATGTGTATGCAAGATTTCAGTCATATTCTGGTTGGTTAATATGATGTACAATTTCTAAATGTTATATATTCCTTCTCTAAACTTCACAACTTAGACAGGAGCAAGAATATTGCCTATGTTGAGGTCAAGCTGGTGGAGAAAATAAAAAGTGGTCTCATATGCAAGCCGTCAGCAATAAATGAAAATTAACAGTATTTTAGGAAAACATTAAACTATGACATAATATCCTTTACATCTGTACTATAATCCGTTTTGTTGTTTTGGACAGCATCTGAAGAAACAAACGGCTTAACGTCTAGGCCATTGTTTTAACCGAGTCTTTGCTCTCTGAGGAGTTTTTAGTACCACGGACAGTGAATCTGCTCTGGATCAACCTTTAGCATTGAGGCTGTTTGAGCAGCCTGGACAGAGGCTCTGTATTTTGAGACAAGTCTTCGTATTGATACGCTTTCAGCACCACAGACAGCGACTCCGCGGCCCCTTGTGTTTCTATTTATTTTGCCAGCTTCCTCTGCTCGCTTGCCTCCTTAATGAGCAGCGGGGGCATTCTGTTTGGACCCAGTCCATATGATGATACAGTTTATGCCTAAAGGTTAAATATTGTTTCACCACACCGCCTGCTTCCACATTAACATTCATTTACTGTGGCCAACACCCAAATAAATCCCCAGCCTGACTGCCCAACATTTTTGAGGAAGCTGAAATGAACTAATGTGTAAATTGTGTACACGGGTTTAATGTGATTATAAAAAAGATACTAACCTCATAATTAGAATGAAGCAGTTAGGACTTAATTTAAACTGCTGTGCAGTCCACACCTGGCACAGCATGCAGGGGAACTTACAAGTTGTTTTCTCCTTTTTTGGGTGAGGGATAAGCTTTATTTTTATTTTTCAGAATAGCCGCAAATTTGTGAGGATGTCAGGAGGTTTCATGAGCCAATGAATGGAAAAAAAAACACGTCTGCGATTTGTTTGTCTCTCCGCGTGCCACGAGCAAATCGGCGCAGTAATTTAACGCGCATAGAGGTCATAATAAGAAGGAGCAGCTCTGAACTAATATCAAGAAAACAAAGCCGCAGTTCTGTGATGCCGTGCGTAACGGCCGCAAAGGTGCTTATTGAGTCTGCGGGGTTGGCAGGTGAAAAAAACCAGTTGGCAACGGTGCATAGACGCATCTTGATTTGTTTTATATTAAGCTCTTTTTGCACATAAAGCTACAACAAATGGCACTTTGTACATGTGAAAAGGGCTTTAAAACAGGCTGAGCGGAGCCCCTCCACCGAGCGACGCTGTGTGATGATAAAGTTGATTTAAAGCTAATGCGCTCATCAACTATAGGATTTAAATGCGCGTCTCGTCTCCGCGAGTTCCCTTCCAGCCCCGTGAACTAGAGACGTTATCTACGGATCATTCATAAAGCGGATCACGGTAGGCATTTAACGACCCTCATAATGTCTTTCAACCCCACAACAGTGAAGGCATCAGCCCGGGGAGGAGGAGAAGAAGGAGGAGGAACCCGAAAAGGTGACAAGCGTCTCCAAATAGAGGTCGGGCAAAGACACGGGAGGTCAGATATCTCCAAGGCTTATCAAACCACAAATCGGAGCCTCTTTCTGAGACATTTAAATGTTATTTTGGCTCTGGGCGCGCAGGTTAAAAGCGTCTTTGCCCCTAAAAACTCACGCATAAACTTCAAACCTGACCGGTGAGGTGCGTAACGGTGTTTTCTGCGCGTTTTGCCGGTTGGAATTTTTGAAAATCGGCCTCGTCTGTATCCAAATATCTAACCTGCTTCTGAAAAGATATGACGCGCAAAATAGAGAGCTGTGCAAACATGTATATATATGTAAAGTTTGAAAGAATTGGCTTACCCTAGGTAGAGCTGGAGCAGAGAAGAGTCACCAGAGCTGCACAAAGAAGTTGATTTGTTTCTATGGAGGAGCCGAGTCGCTTCCCCCGCACTTGCATCTGGTAGCGCTGCGCTCCGGCCGTAGGGGAGACACGCCTCCTGTCGGACGGCAGGACGCACTGCTTAAAGCAACAGGGGGGCACACACCGGACCAGGGGACTCACCGACACCGAGTCTGCGGTTTCCCCCGGCGGAGGAGACTGGGTGGCAGGTCGGACTGAGGCACATTATAATCCTTTATCCGCTGGATAGTTCAGCCCCGACACGCCTGTGGACATTTGAGCAAGTATATCAGTGCAATGCAGGGCTTTACGATTTGGGAATCAGGGGCGCTTTTTGGGTGTAAAAGTGTGATATATCCATGCTACAGACTGGGTGAGCCCCAAACTGATCTGTCAGGAATGAATGCACCATATTGTGACACTATAGTATGATGACCTTTATCTAATGGTAATATCTGCTCGGTGTGCCGTCATTCCCCCACATATTTCATTTTACGCATTAAATGTAAGCAGGATGCAGTTTAATTTGCATTTGTGACAAGTCAAATAAGCGTTTAAACAGAGTTTAAAGAGGGAATGGGATGTCACTCGAGGTTTGGTGGTAAATTTTTATCAGAAATTCAGATTACAGCAGATCCCACTGTTTGGGCTTTAGGGTATTAACCCGGCGCTTGGTGAACCCAGCTATTTTGGTTCCTCACGCTCAGTTACAGGACGCAGTTTAATTTGCATTTATGACAAGCTATACAGACTTTCAAACTCAGTTTATGAAGTGTGTTTGAAAGCTGTTTGAAAATAGTTTACCAGTGTAATTAAGTTTTGTCAAAAGCGTAGAAGCAAAGAGAGTTATCAGTTATCCAAACTGTGTGCAGTTTTTAAGGTTTGGTGGTTTCAATAAAAAAAAAGCACAGATAACAACAGATTCCACTGTTTGGGATTTGGTATGTTAATTAAAGTTCACTTTTCTAGACCCATAAATTCCTTTTTAGAAGAAGCCAAAAATGAACGGCCTCAGTAAACTCAGACATATTGTTTCCAAGAACATAACCCTAACATTCCCAACACTCATGTTCAGTGTTAAATCACTCAGAATGTTACATCCAGAGCCTTTTCATAAAAAAATAAAGCACTGCAGGAGAGCTCTTTGAAATGATAAACATCTGCATAACGTTCTATGACTGTTGCAGTTCACAGCTGCCCACATTGTCAGAATTTAAAAGGTTATTGTGTTCTGAGATGAAAACATTCACAGGTAACAGAGAATAAACCTGAGTGGAGGATCAATGTTGCATCTGAAGACGGCTTTTTAATCATCGTTATCAAATATCTGCTCAGTCACCCATCTTTCCTCCTATAAGAATGATTTACTGTATGCAGGAAGGACGCAGGTCATTTTGCATTTGTGACAACAGAAATTCAATCCCAGCTGATGGAGTGAATTTGTTTATCAGATTATTTATTTCTTGTCAAAAGATTAGAAGAAGAGAAGCTAAAAGGCATGCAAGCCTCGTATCAGTTCTACAAACTGCAGGCACAGTTCAAATGTTTGATGGTCAATTATATTAAATATACAGACTATATCAGATCACTTATGGCAGTGTTTCTCAACCAGGGGTCTGGGGACCCCCAGGGGTCCTTGAGGGAGTTCCAGGGGGTCCCCAGAAAAATGGGGAACCATTTATTTTCACTGTTTTATTCACTATAGAAGTGAGTGCAATGTGAGTAAGAGTCATAAGAGTGACTATTCCGATCAGAGGTTTCACTTCCTCAATGGTTATCTCCCCAACTGTAGTTGAGAACTGTAGAATTCTGGTCTTTATAATATCTAACAAGCAAAATCTTTACAGAAGGAGGTCCCTGAAGTGAAATCTTGTCAAACAGGGGTCCATGACCTAATCTGTATCAAATTTAGGGGTCCCTGACATAAAAGGGTTGAGAACCACTGACTTCTAGTGTGAAGTTGATGGGAAACCTTTTCAGACGGACCAACAAGTTCCCCTGTGACGTTCCCATCACTCACATTCAGTGGTTTTAAAACTTGCTAAGATTGTTTGGGTGCTGAGACTGTTTAAAGCTAATAGTAAAGTCCTTCAGTATCCTTCAATATCTAAAAGCACGTGCATTTGCCCCTCCCCCCAAATAAAAACATTATTGAAGTAGCAGATGACTTTTTATTTTCGATAGGAGTAAAGACTTTCCACTATAAATTGGTGCATAAAAATTCCCCACAATGCAGGAAATGAAGTGTTTGACCCCCCAAAATCTCCCGCTTTGTATGTGGCAATTGATTAGATTTTATTGACACCAGTGCCATTATCAATTCTGCTTATCGGGCAGATCCTTTGTTGATTCCATTACTGATTCCTGATCAATTTTCTGCGTGGGAAAGAGCCAGCCCATACACGTTTTCAGCATCAGCAAAGTTGTTTTATTCATCATGTAAAACAGATGAAATTTGATATTTTTGATCAGCATTTGTTTTTATGTAGGTTTTCTTAGTTATAGAAAAAACGACCAAGCCTGCCTGTGTGGTGCTCATGGTATTACTGGATACTTACCCTCGCTAAGAGACGGTTGGGAAGCAGTGGCGTTAGAGTTTCAGATACATGGCATTCCTGGAAGTTGTTGCATAGAAAAGATGTTTCAGCGTATTGCTGTTGTTTCCATCCTTATTCGAAATGATCATTTTATAGACTTTTAGGTGGCACTGTTGAAATGAAGCCACACTTTGGACTGTTTCTTCCTCCCTGCCGTGACTCCTCCTTAGTTCACAACAGCTGTGATGCATGACTTTGACGTCATTGTGTTGCAGTGTACAAACTGTCAGAAAAACATGCTGGCATTGATAAAAGAAGCTGATAATCTCTGAGGCCTACAATTCCAGCGGCTTGGACAATTTCTTTCGGTTCTTAAAAGCTGACTTACACCCTGTATTCCTGTTAGTGTGGGGAAACATCACAAACATCTGTTAGACCACTAAGGGACACCAGAACCTTAATTAATGGTGAGCAGGATTAACTTGTTCAGTTTCAGAGACTTGCATCATCATGACATACCTACATGCTTTAAGACTGATCTAAAACACAAGGCTTTTTTTTCATATGTCTGTTCCTAATGTTTTAGGAACAGATGTGTTTGTATTGTTTTGGTGCAACTTTTTACACTGCCATTTTGGCCAGGTCTCCCTTGCAAGAAGAGGTTTCCATCCTCAATGGAATCCCAACCGGTAACTTTATGTCCTGTAACCTAAAGATTCCATTAATAGAAATAAAAATGGATTAAGAATATGTATATATCTATATATATAGAGAGAGAGAGAGTAGAGCAGAGCAGAATAGAGCAGAGTATAGTAGAGCAGAGCAGAGCAGAGCAGAATAGAGTAGAGCATAGTAGAGTAGAGTAGAGTAGAGTAGAGCAGAGTAGAGTAGAGTAGAGTAGAGCAGAGTATAGTAGAGTAAAGCAGAGTAGAGTAGAGCAGATCAGAGAAGAGCAAGACTTTGGACCACAAAATTATAGGGTTTAACTACTGACCATTCCATTTTGTCACTACCGAAATGATCATGTCACTACCGAAACCTATGGTAAAGTTTCGGTAGTGACATGATCATTTCAACTTTACCATTGGTTTCGGTAGTGACTGTTTCGGTAGTGACATTCCTAGCTATTTTTCAGGATAACTAAAGAATGCTAGCAGTCACATGGCTAACAAGCACATGTTTGAAGAGTTGTTCACACAGAAAAACATAATATTTTGCATAAACCCCCCAAATTTTTACATAATTGAAGAGAACATGTGTTCGGTAGTGACAGTTTTAAAAGTTACACACTGATTTTCAGACTTTGGAAGACATTTATTTAAAAAATGATGGGAGTCAGCGACTTACCATGCAGCCATGTGGGACGGGGGTGCAGTACTACCCCCCTTCTCAGAAATTCAGGGGTGTGGCTAAAATCCAGACTCAACCAGAGCATTAAAACTCTTGTGTTTCGGTAGTGACATGAAAACAAGGGACACTATTTTTTTAGCATAGTTTCTTAATTTAAAAATTAATCCCACAATACATCTAAATCTTTCAACTTCTGTTTAAACTTAATCACAAAGATGTTTTAAATTACACTTTTGAAAAAAATATGAAAAATGTTTTAAGTGTTATTTACATGAATTGAATTTTAGAGGTCAGGGTTGGGGACAGCTACTTCCCAATAGAAAGTACCCTATAAATGGTGATTTTGTATTTATTTAGCTTATCACTTTTTCATTTAATGTCCTGGGTTTAAATAGGTCATAACATAATCTTTGTAAATATCTATGTCTGATTACTCAATTTTATTATTTTTGTTGTTTTTTTGGTAAGGGACAGCACTTTGCACAAAATCGGTAGAATGCCCCATATATATATATATATATATATAATTTTATTCCATATTGTTTTATTCCAGTGTGTTCAGGCAAGAACCTGTTATTTCAGAGATCATTGACGCTGATTGGATAACATAAAGTATCAATGCATGAATTACTCTAACAATGGAGCATATTTCAAAACAATTTTTGTCATGATATGCAACAAATGTTTTCCTTGAAACCAATGAAAATCTCTGGCTGTGTGGTGAAAAGCTTATCTCTGCTTCAATTTGTGTTTAGAGGAGCAGGTGACAATATCTTGACATTAGATGAGATAATGTCTTTCAGTTCTTAAAAAATCTTGATCCATGCACAGAAACAACTGAAATTATCTCCTACGCTTGGCAAAGTCCTTTTCTTCACATTCAATGCATGAATAATTGACTTGTTAAGATAGAAAGACTTTATTTTTTTTTCGCAGTACGCCACTAGACTTGAACACTCCTCTCATTTTGTTTCAGCATATCGGGGCCAATCAAAAGGCTGGATCAGAAATGAGGGGAACAAAGTGAGGCCATCACACAGAAATAACTGCAACAAGATATACAATTTAGCGGTGAAGGACCGCTTCCCTGCAGTGATGGAGGCCTGATCTGAGGCCACAGTCTGGAGGCAAAATGAAAGGGAGCTTTGATCGCCCCACCCCACCAGCACACCCACCCTTACCCCACCCCCCCACAGTGTGCAGCATGAAAAGTTGAATTGTGGGGGCTACAAATAAATAGTCAATGACAGCTCTGTGATTCAACAAGCTCTACTACTCTCATCCAAGGGACATAAAAGGGGCTGAAATCCCTGTACACATAAGATAAGATGAGATAAGATAACATAAGCTAAAATATTTTAGAGTTGAATTATTCAGTCTGACTGGGAGTGATGTAAATTTGAATTGGTGATGTTATTTGTGAACACTAATAAATGATGAACAGTTGATTGTAAACACAGGGGGGCATTCTCTTAACATTCTCCTATTTGGTAAAAATTTTCCATGAAGACCACATCTATGATGCATTTTAAGGCCACTCATAGTGAATTATAATGCATTTATAAAGCTCTATGACTGTGCTCATTAACACACATAATGCTTACTGATGCACTATATCAACAGTCATAAAAACATTGTAGATGTCACTTATAATCAATTATTTATTACCGTAAAACTCGGAATATAAGTCGCATTGGCATATAAGTCGCAGTCTATTTTTTAAGGTCTCAAACAGGGAAAACAGGGTTTTATATTACTATTTGTTAATAAAAACGTTATACAAGTTATTCCTACACTCTTTCCCTTTATTTTTAATTTGAAACACATTCAAAACACAATAACCTCTTAAGCAGCTTTGGTTACTATAACCTCTTAAGCAGCTTTGGTTACTTTTCAGATTGCAATTTTCCAAACAACCTCTTCAGGAAATTAAATTACGGTATAACAACATCGGTCAGCTTTCAGTGAAAATGTAGTGTAAAAATAAATAAAATCCTATTGTCTGTCCTGTTTATTGCTTGGGCACTGTTATTTACGTGACAACACCTGAACATAACACACACAGACACACATTGGCTGTTTGTTTCTACCTCTCCCCTCGCTGGAAGTCTCAGACCTCCAGCCGCCCGCCTCCG